>NC_057803.1:205369928-205518514 GCF_018294505.1 Triticum aestivum | reverse complement strand
GCCGCCCGTCGCCTTCGCGCTCCGCCTCCGCGCAGGGCGCCGCCTCCGCCGCCGCCGCCGACGCCGCTAAGTCTGGCCGGCCTCGCCTCTCCCTCACCTCCCCGCCGCATTTTCGAGCTCGCCAGAGCCGCCGCCGCCTCGCCGGAGCTCCTCGGTTCGCGTACCGATCCAAATCTGGGACGAACCCTAGGTCAAATTCGTCTAAGTCCTCGGAATTTTCAGTCCATGTGCCTCTGTTCATAGCCCCGTAACTTTGCATCCGTAGCTCCAATTCATACATATAGCATATCACAATGTTCATCTCAGAGAGTACATCATTTCATTCCATTGCATCATTTTCATTTGAGGTCATCTTGATGCCCGGAATGCTGTTAGAAGAGGGCTACTTGAGCTAATTGTCAGATCTGCTACTCCGTTTAGGTTTTTGTCATTTTTGCCATGATTATTGTGTGCATGCTATGCCCATGAGTTCTACATGTGTTTTGTTAAGGGTTTTTTCATCTTTCCAGAGGTGCAACCCATGTATTTTTGTGATGTTTTTGGTGACTAGTGCAAGCTTGCAAAGTGGTGCACTTGCTAATTCTGTTTTCAGGGACTTAGTAATTTCACCAAGTCCTGGAGCTGTTTATCTCATGATGTCATATGTTCATGTTGTTTCCTAGTGATCCGTGCCTCTTTTGAGGATGATCAGTAAGGATGTTTTGTTAATATTGTAGTGCTCTATCCATCCATGTATTTGTTTGCAATTATGGAGCAACCTAGCTTGAGTCAATCGAGCTCTACTTTTGCTACTTCGTGAATCTGGGCAGATTGTCAACTTGTTTGCAATTTTGCCGGTGATGTTGTAGTTGATCCGTGCATGCTATACTATTGTTCTTGCCATGTCTAGCTTGAATTTTGTGCCTTATTGATGGGTGTATGTTTGTCTTTCCATGACTTGCACCATAGTGAGTGCATCGAGCTCGTAAACATGCCTACTTGAGTTATATTTCAGCATGTGTCAGTTTTTCACTAAGTCTGAAAACTGATTATGTTTTTGCTATGTTCACATGCTTGCAATTGTATTTTCTGAACCCTTTTGGCTCAAGGTCACTAAGGTACTTTTGTTAAGCTCTTTGAGTAGCTCCATACCATGCTTTACTTTCCCATGTTCAGGTCCTGTATCATGTAGTTTTATTGCTCCGAAGAGGGCTACCTAATCTGAAATTCCAGACAAGTGTTGATTTCACCAAGTCTGAGATCTGTTTTGTCATATGCATTTTTGCCATGCTTGTTTGAACCTATTAATGGATGATTTGGCCATAGCTCAGTGCTAGACTTTTGTTAAGAATCTTGTGTGCATCCCTGCCATGTATCTTGTTGTCATGTTTGGGTGCTGTATCATGTCCATCTCATTGCATTTAGATGCCTACTTGCTGTAAATCGCAGACCGGTGTCATTTTTGTTTCGCTTGCCATTTCCAAACCGTAACTCCGATTCCGGCGTTCTTTATATCGTTTTCAAGCGATTTCGTCTCATCTTTCCAGTGGCACACTTGGAATTCCAAGTTGAGGCCAGGTTCATGCATTTCCTGTCATATCTTGCATTTTGCATCCCGCATCGCATCCCGCATAGCATATCATCATTGCATCATATTGCTTGGTCTTGCACGTGGTTGATTGTATCCTTGTTGCTTGTTTGTCTTGTTTGGGTAGATCCGAGAGACGAGTTCGCTAACGAGGAGCCCGTTGAGTTTGCTTTTGAGGATCCAGTCAACTCTGAGAACTGTGCAGGCAAGATGATCATACCCTCGAAATCACTACTATCTTTGCTATGCTAGTTTGCTCGCTCTTTTGCTATGCCATTGCTACGATGCCTACCACTTGCTTGCAAGCCTCCCAAATTGCCATGTCAAACCTCTAACCACCTTGTCCTAGCAAACCGTTGATTGGCTATGTTACCGCTTTGCTCAGCCCCTCTTATAGCGTTGCTAGTTGCACGTGAAGATTGAAGGCTGTTCCTTGTTGGAACATTTATTTACTTGTTGGGATATCATTATATTGCCATGTTATCTTAATGCATCTATATACTTGGTAAAGGGTGGAAGGCTCGGCCTCTCTCCTAGTGTTTTGTTCCACTCTTGCCGCCCTAGTTTCCGTCATATTGGTGTTATGTTCCCGGATTTTGCGTTCCTTACGCGGTTGGGTTATAATGGGAACCCCTTGATAGTTCGGCTTGATTAAAGCTTTTCCAGCAATGCCCAACATTGGTCTTACCATTCGCCACCTAGCCTTTTCTTTCCCTTGGGTTCTGCAGACTCAAGGGTCATCTTATTTTAACCCCCCCGGGGCCAGTGCTCCTCTTAGTGTTGGTCCAACCGAGCGATGTCCGGGGCTACCAGGGGCAACTCTGGGCTGGCCTACCCGACATCTGGCTCATCTGAGTGTGCCCTAAGAAAGAGATATGTGCAGCTCCTATCGGGATTTGCCGGCACATTCGGGCGGTGTTGCTGGTCTTGTTTTAACCTGTCGAAGTGTCTTGAATTACCGAGATACCGAGTCCGATCGAAACGTCTTGGGAGGAGGTTTATTCCTTCGTTGACCGTGAGAGCTTGTCATGGGCTAAGTTGGGACTCCCCTGCAGGGATTTGAACTTTCGAAAGCCATGCCCGCGGTTATGGGCAGATGGGAATTTGTTAATGTCGGGTTGTAGATAACTTGAACCTTAATTAATTAAAATGAATCAACTGAGTGTGTTCCCGTGATGGCCTCTTCTCGGCGGAGTCTAGGAAGTGGACACGGTGTTGGAGTTATGTTTGCGCAGACTGCTCTCTAGTTTCTCACTCGCGCTTTGCCTCCTCTTCTCGCTCTCTTTTGCGTTTAAGTTAGCCACCATATTTTGCTAGTCGCTTGCTGCAGCTCCACATATTTACCTTGTCTTACCTATAAGCTTAAATAGTCTTGATCGCGAGGGTGCGAGATTGCTGAGTCCCTGTGGCTCACAGATTACTATTACACCAGATGCAGGGCCTGATGATTCCGCTCCAGGAGACGCGTTTGAGCTCAAGTGGGAGTTTGACGAAGACTCTCAACGTTACTATGTTTCCTTTCCCGATGATCAGTAGTGGTGCCCAGTTGGTGGTGATTGGGACCATGTCACATGTTGGGTTCTCTTTTATTTTGGCGCCGTAGTCGGGCCATGAGTGTTTGGATGATGTAATGTTATTTATGTACTTGATTGACATGGCGAGTGTAAGCCAACTATGTTATCTCCCCTTTTATTATCATATTACATGGGATGTTGTGAAGATTGCCTAACTTGCGACATATGCCTTCAATGCGATTATGTCTCTAAGTCGTGCCTCGACACGTGGGAGCTATAGTCGCATCGAGGGTGTTACAAGTTGGTAATCAGAGCCTTCCCCGACCTTAGGAGCCCCATTGCTTGATCGTTTTTAGCAGCCGAGTTGTGTCTAGAAAAATGTTTTGAGTCATTAGGAATTATATATCGAAGATTTTAGGAATTCTTTTTACTTCCCAGTCTTCTCATCGCTCTGGTAAGGCATCCTGACGTAGGGTTTTGACTCTTCTCTTCCCAAATTTCACTAAAAAAAAATTTAGGATCACGCGGGTATCTTGGAATCGTTCCAATGGTTTTATGATGAGAACATTGTCTTGGTGCCTCCTGTCAGGGGTTTAGTGGAAGTGTCCCGGGGAGTTGAGCTCTAAGGTGTTGTCATCATAATTTTATCGTTGAAGTTCTGGAATACCTGAGTTTAGTACGCTGACATCGAAAATCTCTTTTATGCAGTTCGTTGGTGAGATAACCTCGACGCCACCTAGTACTGGGGCGGGAGTTTGGGAGTATCACCATAACTTGTACAACGGATGCTTTTCGAAGGTTGAGGTAGATGGTTTCCGAAGGTTTCTTGGTTATGAGTTGAAGGATGGATACAGCTGGATGTAGGATTTGCTAGTTTGGGTGAGATATTATGCTTCCCCTGTATCCCCAACACCTGATTGCATAACCGGAAAGGTTCGGGAGTTTCATAGGTGGGAATTCTAGTAGCTCTAGTTCTTCTTCCACGGATATTGGTTTGAGATTTGGATTTCTTACCGATTATTCGTTCTTGATCCGTACCTTGTTGATTTATTTCTCTACCTTATTTCTACGTGGCTTCTCAATTTATGGATATGTGACCATTTCAAGAGGAATGCATTCGTTTATTTTGTTCGGATGTGAAGACGATATGTTGCAATTTTCATTCCGTTGGATTCAGCTTCAATATTTCTCTGTCAATGTGCTAATGGTGGTCAACCTCTTCAGGATGGCTCCTCCAACGCGCACGACTCTGAATCCTGATCCGCCACCACCTCCACCTCCTCTGGAGGCATGGCAAGCGGTGATGGCCGCAACCAATGCAAACACACAGTTGATCATGCAAATTCTTCAAGAGCGCAATCAAGGAAACCAAGGGAATCAAGGCAGCAATCAGAATCACTTTGCTTCACTCAACCAGTTCCTTGCTAACGGGCCAAAGACTTTCAGCAATTGTGTTGAGGCAACCGATGCTGACGATTGGCTTGTGGATCTGTGCAAGCATTTCGAGTGCAGTAACGTCAGGCCTGAGGACTTTGTTAAGTTCGCTTCCTTCCAACTCAAAGATCAAGCTGCAGAATGGTTCCAGCAGTACAAGGATTCCAGAGGTGGACGTGTTATCACTTGGGATGATTTTCGTCGAGATTTCCGAGCTCATCATATTCCTCAAAGTGTGGTTGAAAGCAAGCGTGATGAATTCCGCAATCTGAAGCAAGGCTCTTTATCTGTCTATCACTACAACAAGTTGTTCCAGAAGCTCGCCCGCTTTGCCAAGCAGGACGTACCTGATGAGAAGAGCATGATATACCAGTTCAAGGGTGGTCTCAGAGAAGAAATTCAGCTAGCTCTTGTTCTATTCGAGCCCTTGAGATACGATGAGTTCTACAACATGGCACTGAAGCAAGAGGCTGCTCAGCTGAACTGTGATGCTTCCAAGAAGCGAGTCAGAGATGTTACTCCTTCTTCCTCTACTCAAGTGGCCAAGCAGTAGAAGTTTTGGCTTCCTCCTCCTCCGTTCCGTCAGCCGTATCAGCAGAAGAGCAAAGGTGGCAGTGGTTCTTCCCACCCACCCAACCCTGGCTTTCAGAACAAGACTTCGTCTCAAGCTCCAAGATTGAGTGCTTCGTACCACCGTCCGCTTTCAGAGGTCACGTGCAACAAGTGCCAATAGAAGGGTCACTATGCCAACAAGTGTTTCAATCAGAGGCGTCTTCCTCCTCCTCCTCCTGTCAGATCGGCAAGTACAGCTGTGGTCAAGTATAACCCCAAGTCCGCCAAGGTCAACTTGATGAATGCAGCTCAGGCAGAGGAATCACCAGATGTGATCATGGGTAACCTTCCTGTTAATGACATTCCCACAAAAGTTCTTTTTGACACGGGTGCATCGCATTGTTTCATCTCGAGACCATTTGTTTCTAAGCATGAGTTGCCTTTGCAATATTTGCCTAGACAGTTATCTGTTGTTTCTCCGGGTAAATTCATGAATGCAAGCGCTATTGCCCCAGATGTTTCTATCACATTGGGCGATTACAAGTTTCTCTCTTCTTCGGTGGTTCTTGGTAACTCGGATATTAATCTTATTCTCGGAATGGATTGGCTTTCTAAGCACAAGACACATCTTGATTGTGCTGCCAGGAAGATTCAATTAACTCATTCGTCTGAGGATGTAATTGTCTTTGCCGCTCGTGATGATACCATTCGTCTGTTTTCTCTCAACGAGAAGGGTGAATTGGACGCTATCTCGCAAATTCCAGTCGTTTGCGAATATCAAGACGTCTTTCCAGGAGAGCTTCCAAGAATGCCTCCGCACCGGCCAGTTGAATTCGTTATTGATCTTGAGCCTGGTACGGAACCTGTGTGAAAGCGTCCTTACAAGCTCGGACCTGAAGAGTTGAAGGAGCTGAAGAAGCAACTCGATATTCAAGAGAAAATGGGTCTTATCCGGCCTAGTTCTTCTCCGTGGGGTTGTGGTGTTCATTTTGTGAAGAAGAAGGATGGAATGGACCGACTTTGTGTTGATTACCGTCCAGTGAACAAGAAGACCATCAAGAACAAATACCCACTTTCCAACATCAATGAGTTGTTCGAACAACTCAAAGGTGCTCAAGTATTCTCCAAGCTTGATCTCCGTATGGGTTATCATTAGATTCGAATCCGTGAGCAAGATATTCCCAAGACGACTTTCAGGACAAGCTTTGGTTCTTATGAATACACTGTCATGTCTTTTGGCCTCGTCAACACCCCTCCGATGTTTTCTCACATGATGAACTTCATCTTCAACGCCTACACCAATGACTTCGTTTTGGTCTATCTCAACGACATTCTGGTTTTCTCGAAGAACAAGGAAGATCATGCCAAGCACTTGCGTTTGGTTCTTGAAAAGCTCAGAGAACATCAGTTCTATGCCAAGTTCTCCAAGAGCGAATTTTGGCTCGATGAGGTTCTTTATCTTGGTCATATCATCTCTGCCAAGGGCATTGCCGTGAATCCTGAGAAGGTGTCTGCAATTGTGAATTGGGAACCTCCTCAGAACGTGAAGCAACTCCGAAGTTTTCTCGGTCTCGCAAGCTATTGTCGCAGATTCGTTGAAAACTTTTCTAAGATCGCGAAGCCTCTCTCTAATCTTCTCCAGAAGCACGTCAAGTACGTTTTGTCTCCGGAGTGTGATATTGCTTTCAACACTTTGAAAGAGAAATTCGTCACTGCTCCAGTTCTCACTCCGCCTGATGAATCCAAGCCGTACGAGGTCATTTGTGATGCCTCTCTCTAAGGTCTTGGCACAGTATTGATGCAAGAGAAGAAATTTGTTGCTTATACATCTCACCAGTTGAAGCCTAATGAGAAGAACTACCCCACTCATGATCTTGAGTTGGCGGCAGTTGTGCATGCTCTTTTGACTTGGAGACATCTTCTATGGGGAAGGAAAGTGGACATTTTCACTGATCACAAGAGTCTCAAGTACATTTTCACTTAGCCTAATCTCAACCTCAGGCAAACTCGATGGGTCGAAATGATTCGAGAGTATAATCCGAGTATTGAGTACACTCCAAGCAAGGCCAATGTGATTGCTGACGCATTGAGCAGGAAAGCTTACTGCAACAGTCTGATACTCAAGCCTTATTAACCCGAGCTTTGTGAAGCTTTCCGCAAACTTAACCTGCAAGTTGTTCCTCAAGGTTTCCTCGCTAACCTTCTAGTCTCTCCTACCTTGGAAGACCAGATTCGCCAAGCCCAGCTTCGTGATGCTATGGTGAAAAAGGTGAAGATTGGGATTGCCAAGAGTCAGTCCAAGTACAAGTGCTACCCCCTTGATGACAAGGACACTCTCTTCTTCGAGGATCGTATTGTTGTACCCAAAGGTGACCTTCGTAAAGTGATAATGAACGAGGCTCACAATTCTCTCCTCTCCATCCACCCTGGGAGCATGAAGATGTATCAGGACCTTAAGCAAGCTTATTGGTGGACTCGAATGAAGCGCGAGATTGCTCAATTTGTGAATGAATGTGATGTCTGCAGAAGAGTGAAGGCAGAACACCAAAGACCAGTTGGTCTCCTCCAACCTCTTGCCATTCCAGAATGGAAGTTTGACCACATTGAAATGGACTTCGTGACTGGGTTTCCAAAGTCCAAGCGTGGCAATGATGCTATATTCATTGTCATCGACAAACTCACCAAAGTGGCTCACTTTCTGCCTATCAAAGAGTCGATCACTGTAGCTCAATTGGCGGAACTCTATACCTCTCGTATTGTCTCTCTGCACGGTATTCCTCAAGTGATCTCTTCAGACCGTGGCAGCATCTTTACCTCGAAGTTTTGGGATTCTTTTCAGAAGGCCATTGGCACCAACATCCGCTTCAGCACAGCTTTCCATCCTCAAACTAGCGGTCAAGTCGAGCGTGTCAACCAGATTCTTGAAGATATGCTCAGGGCTTGTGCAATCTCTTTCGGCATGAAGTGGGAGGATTGTCTTCCTTATGCTGAATTCTCCTACAACAACAGTTTTCAAGCAAGTTCGGGCAAGGCCCCATTTGAAATTCTGTATGGCAGGAAGTGCCATACCCCTCTCAACTGGTCTGAAACCGGTGAACGTCAGCTTTTGGGTAATGACTTAATCACAGAAGCAGAAGAAATGTGCAAAGTCATTCGTGATAACCTCAAAGCAGCTCAATCCCGTCAGAAGAGCTACTATGATAGTAAGCACCGTGATTTGGCTTTCGAGATCGGAGATCATGTTTACCTCCGCGTCTCTCCTATGAAAGGTACTCGTCGCTTCGGTATCAAAGGGAAGCTTGCCCCTAGATACGTGGGACCTTTCAAGATCGTCAGCAAGAGAGGCGACCTCGCCTATCAACTCGGGCTTCCTTCAAACTTTGCAAATGTTCATGACGTGTTCCATGTCTCTCAACTTCGAAAGTGCTTCAAGACTCCTGACCGCACCGTCAACTTCGAGGACATTGAGCTCCAAGAAGATCTTTCCTATCATGAGCACCCAGTTGCTATTCTTGAAGAGACTGAACGCAAGACTCGCAACAAGTCAATCAAATTTCTCAAAGTCAAGTGGTCACACCATTCCGACCGTGAAGCTACCTAGGAACGCGAGGATCACCTCCGTTCTGAGTACCCGGCGTTCTTTCAGTCCTAGATCTCGGGACGAGATCCTTTCGTAGTGGTGGAGTGTTGTAACACCCCGGATGTAACTTTCCCAATTTGTACTCCAACTCTTGCCGTTTCCGGAGTTAAGTTATATTTATTTCTTCGGGTTCGGGTATTTGTCTCCGTGTGTTGTTATCGTTGTCATGCATCTCATATCACGTCATCATGTGCATTGCATTTGCATACGTGTTCCTCTCATGCTTTCGAGCATTTTCCCCATTGTCCGTTTTGCATTCCGGCGCTTCGTTCTCCTCCGGTGGTCAATTCTAGCTTTCTTTTGTGTGTGGGGATTAAACATTTCCGGATTGGACCGAGACTTGCCAAGCGGCCTTGGTTTACTACCGGTAGACCGCCTGTCAAGTTTCGTATCATTTGGACTTCGTTTGATACTCCAATGGTTAACCGAGGGACCGAAAAGGCCTTGTGTGTGTTGCAGCCCAACACCCCTCCAATTTGGCCCAAAACCCACCTAACTCTGCTCCATCATCTAGAGCGTTCGATCATGATCGCGTGGCCGAAAACCGCACCTCATTTGGACTCTCCTAGCTTCCTCTATGCCTATTTAAAGACCCCTCCGAATCCGGATCTTCCTCTCCCCCCGAAACCCTAATTTCCCCTCGCGCGCCCGGACACGTCCGGCTGTCGCCGGACAAAGTCGCCGCCGCCCGCCCACGCCTATCAGGCGCCGCCACGTGGCACAGCAGCCGCTGCCGTCGCTCCGGCCCGGGAGGCCCAGCCGGGGCCCCCGAGGCCCATCTCCTCCGCGCCGCCACCCGATCCCGCCGAGTCGCCCCCCGCCAGCCGCCGCCTCCCCACCGGCGCGCGCCGCCGCACCCGGGCCGTCGCGGTCACCGCCGCTCCGCCGCTACCTCGGCCCGGCCGCCTGTCGCCTTCGCGCTCCGCCGCCGCGCAGGCCGCCGCCTCCGCCGCCGCCGCCAACGCCGCCAAGTCCGGCCGGCCTCGCCTCTCCCTCACCTCCCCGCCGCCTTTTCGAGCTCGCCGGAGCCGCCGCCTTCTCGCCGGAGCTCCTCGGTTCGCGTGCCGATCCAGATCTGGAACGAACCCTAGGTCAAATTCGTCTAAGTCCTCAGAATTTTCAGTCCATGTGCCTCTGTTCATAGCCCCGTAACTTTGCATCCGTAGCTCTGATTCATGCATATAGCATATCAAAATGTTCATCTCAGAGAGTACATCATTTCATTCCATTGCATAATTTTCATTTGAGGTCATCTTGATGCCCGAAATGCTGTTAGAAGAGGGCGACTTGAGATAATTGTCAGATCTGCTACTCCGTTTAGGTTTTTGTCATTTTTTTCATGATTATTGTGTGCATGCTATGCCCATGAGTTCTACATGTGTTTTGTTAAGGGTTTTGTCATCTTTCCATAGGTGCAAGCCATTTATTTTTGTGATGTGTGTGGTGACTAGTGCAAGCTTGCAAAGTGGTGCACTTGCTAATTCTGTTTTCAGGGACTTAGTAATTTCACCAAGTCCTGGAGCTGTTTATCTCATGATGTCATATGTTCATGTTGTTTCCTAGTGATCCGTGCCTCTTTTGAGGATGATCAATAAGGATGTTTTGTTAATCTTGTATTGCTCTATCCATCCATGTCTTTGTTTGCAATTATGGAGCACCCTATCTTGAGTCAATCAAGCTCTACTTTTGCTACTTCGTGAATCTGGGCAGATTGTCAACTTGTTTGCAATTTTGCGAGTGATGTTGTAGTTGATCCGTGCATGCTATGCTATTGTTCTTGCCATGTCTAGCTTGAATTTTGTGCCTTATTGATGGTTGTATGCTTGTATTTCCATGACTTGCACTGTAGTGAGTGCATCGAGCTCGTAAACATGCCTACTTGAGTTATATTTCAGCATGTGTCAGTTTTTCACTAAGTCTGAAAACTGATTATGTTTTTGCTATGTTCACATGCTTGCAATTGTATTTTCTGAACCCTTTTGGCTCAAGGTCACTAAGGTACTTTTGTTAAGCTCTTTGAGTAGCTCCATGCCATGCTTTACTTTGCCATGTTCAGGTCCTGTATCATGTAGTTTTATTGCTCCGAAGAGGGCTACCTAATCTGAAATTCCAGGCAAGTGTTGATTTCACCAAGTCTGAGATCTGTTTTGTCATATGCATTTTTGCCATGCTTGTTCGAACCTATTAATGGATGATTTGGCCATAGCTCAGTGCTAGACTTTTGTTAAGCATCTTGTGTGCATCCCTGCCATGTATCTTGTTGTCATGTTTGGGTGCTGTATCATGTTCATCTTATTGCATTTAGATGCCTACTTGCTGTAAATCGCACACAAGTGTCATTTTTGTTTCGCTTGCCATTTCCAAACCGTAACTCCGATTCCGGCGTTCTTTATATCATTTTCAAGCGATTTCGTCTCATCTTTCCAGTGGCACACTTGGAATTCCTAGTTGAGGCCAGGTTCATGCATTTCCTGTCATATCTTGCATTTTGCATCCCGCATCGCATCCCGCATAGCATATCATCATTGCATCATATTGCTTGGTCTTGCACGTGGTTGATTGTATCCTTGTTGCTTGTTTGTCTTGTTTGGGTAGATCCGGGAGACGAGTTCGCTAACGAGGAGCCCGTTGAGTTTGCTTTCGAGGATCCAGTCAACTCTGAGAACTGTGCAGGCAAGATGATCATACCCTCGAAATCACTACTATCTTTGCTATGCTAGTTTGCTCGCTCTTTTGCTATGCCATTGCTACGATGCCTACCACTTGCTTGCAAGCCTCCCAAATTGCCATGTCAAACCTCTAACCACCTTGTCCTAGCAAACCGTTGATTGGCTATGTTACCGCTTTGCTCAGCCCCTCTTATAGCGTTGCTAGTTGCACGTGAAGATTGAAGGCTGTTCCTTGTTGGAACATTTATTCACTTGTTGGGATATCATTATATTGCCATGTTATCTTAATGCATCTATATACTTGGTAAAGGGTGGAAGGCTCGGCCTCTCGCCTAGTGTTTTGTTCCACTCTTGCCGCCCTAGTTTCCGTCATATCGGTGTTATGTTCCCGGATTTTGCGTTCCTTAGGCGGTTGGGTTATAATGGGAACCCCTTGATAGTTCGGCTTGGTTAAAGCTTTTCCAGCAATGCCCAACATTGGTCTTACCATTCGCCACCTAGCCTTTTCTTTCCCTTGGGTTCTGCAGACTCAAGGGTCATCTTATTTTAACCCCCCCGGGGCCAGTGCTCCTCTTAGTGTTGGTCCAACCGAGCGATGTCCGGGGCTACCAGGGGCAACTCTGGGCTGGCCTACCCGACGTCTGGCTCATCTGAGTGTGCCCTAAGAAAGAGATATGTGCAGCTCCTATCGGGATTTGCCTGCACATTCGGGCGGTGTTGCTGGTCTTGTTTTAACCTGTCGAAGTGTCTTGAATTACCGAGATACCGAGTCCGATCGAAACGTCTTGGGAGGAGGTTTATTCCTTTGTTGAGCGTGAGAGCTTGTCATGGGCTAAGTTGGGACTCCCCTGCAGGGATTTGAACTTTCGAAAGCCATGCCCGCGGTTATGGGCAGATGGGAATTTGTTAATGTCGGGTTGTAGATAACTTGAACCTTAATTAATTAAAATGAATCAACTGAGTGTGTTACCGTGATGGCCTCTTCTCGGCGGAGTCTAGGAAGTGGACACGGTGTTGGAGTTATGTTTGCGCAGACTGCTCTCTAGTTTCTCACTCGCGCTTTGCCTCCTCTTCTCGCTCTCTTTTGCGTTTAAGTTAGCCACCATATTTTGCTAGTCGCTTGCTGCAGCTCCACATATTTACCTTGTCTTACCTATAAGCTTAAATAGTCTTGATCGCGAGGGTGCGAGATTGCTGAGTCCCTGTGGCTCACAGATTAGTATTACACTAGATGTAGGGCCTGATGATTTCGCTCCAGGAGACGCGTTTGAGCTCAAGTGGGAGTTTGACGAAGACTCTCAACGTTACTATGTTTCCTTTCCCGATGATCAGTAGTGGTGCCCAGTTGGGGTGATTGGGACCGTGTCGCATGTTGGGTTCTCTTTTATTTTGGCGCCGTAGTCGGGCCATGAGTGTTTGGATGATGTAATGTTATTTATGTACTTGATTGACATGGCGGGTGCAAGCCAACAATGTTATCTCCCCTTTTATTATCATATTACATGGGATGTTGTGAAGATTGCCTAACTTACGACATATGCCTTCAATGCGATTATGACTTTAAGTCGTGCCTCGACACGTGGGAGCTATAGTCGCATTGAGGGTGTTACAGAGGGAGTGGGCGAGAGGGTACGGGGTGATGCCTGGCGTCGTCCAGACGCGTCGGGGCAGCGGCGGGAAGCATGACGTGGCACGACGCGTGGTCGCGCGCGTCGAACACGCGCCTCTTGTCCTTCTGGCGAGAGGAGGGAGATGATTGGCAGAGCTGGTGGGCTGGGCCACCAGCTGGGCTGCTGCTATAGGTAAGAGGTAAGGCCCAGGTACTTCTTTCCTTCTCTCTTATTTCTGTTTTCTAATTTGCTTTTCTGTTTTTGATTTAGTAATAATACTAAACGATTTTAAAGCTCCTGAGAAAATTTTTGGGCATCTTTTAAAAAATTACTAGCAGCCCTCGAATGTTTTCAGAATTATTGAAGCATTTAAAATATTTATGGCCATTAAATGCTCCAATTCAAATACTTATGATTTAATCCAAAGAACCTTAAATGACCTAGGAAAAGTGTGCACCATTTTTGTTAGAGGTTTTCACCAATTTAAAAAATGATGAACTGTTTCTGCAGTCAGTTTGGGTTTATTGAAAATATTTTAAACTTGAAACTAGTTGAGTTCCAATTGGTGCTAGGGTTTGAACATCCCCCATTTCAAATTCATTTAAACTTAGACATGATTCATGCTCACTGATGTAACTAGTTACAAACAATTCTAGGGTTGTGACAACTCACCCCCACTAAACAAGAATCTCGTCCCGAGATTCAAGACGTAGGGTAAGAATGCAGATGGGACATGGAACTGACACAAACTCCAAAATCCATTGCATTCTTGAAGATGTTGATTCGTTGCATCATATTGATCTTGACGTCTTTGCCTTCGAGATCTTTGTCCAACACGACGATGATGGAAAGAAACTCTATAGGATTCGATCTTCTTAAAGATCGATCAACTCACGGAATGAGAAGTTGAACATCTCTTGAGATGAGACACAGAACTCACATCAGGGTGATGGAAGTTAGATGGCGAAGATTCAAGTTGGTAGGCAACAAGTCCACGCTTGAGTTAGATGGTGCATGGTTTCAAAGTAGTGAGGAAATAATTTCCATGATCCCATAACAGGGCACCTTTGAGGAGGTGACTCGTAAAATTATTCCCTTATGTGTTAGAAAGAATTACTTTTGTTACGGAGATCATTGAAACTCTCTATACTAGCCTAAGGAAATTCACAAATGATCGTTTGAAGGAGTCTGAAGAAATGGCATACTCAAATTGGAAAGGAACTATGTTTATAGAATAACTCGGGAAACGGAAGGCACATTCCAGTTGATACCAACGATATAACATAGTGACTGAGCATGCTTTCAAGAACTTGAGCATTTCCATATTCATCATGGTTTTACCAACATCCGTGTCGAGGATCGTGGCAACACATCATACTACCCTGATGAATCATGATGGAGGATGCAGATACAAAAGATGACAACACTTTCTCTCAGATTTTACCTTAGCAATGCCAAGGAACAAAACGTAGATGATCGACCAAGAGACATTTAGCACTCCACTTTTAATGTTCTCCTTGCTGTACTGGTTACCATGGTCATGCTTAAAAGCTTCAACATAGCCATCAAGTAAAGGTCGGACTTCGGAATACAAAGGATCCATAAGGAACAACTTCTATAATAAGTCACTCGAAATCCTCATGGAGAAGAAGGGTCAACTTTCTCAATCAAGATGCTACAATGATAGATCTTCCGGCTAGGTGTGTCGGCCAGAACATCAAACTTGTCGGGACCTACATAATAGGTCTTGGAAACGTTCCAACCATCATAGCTACCTGAGATTCAGATCTGGTTCGTACCATGATATTCCAGACTCATCAACTCTAGAAAGAAAAATTAAAGTTTGCAACACAAATCGACGAGATGGTGTTGCGAGATTCTCAGGGAATGAACTATGATAGCAAGCTCCAAAACATGAGCCGGTTCTGCTACATACATGTGAACGCACTGTCCAAGACAAGCATGACCACGTAGAAGTCTTATAATAAAACACTATCGAGTTCAGACGGGGAACCATCATCCAGGATATTGAAGTCCTTACATAATTCTTGCTCTTAAGAAGGAACTTTGTCTCCTTGAACAAATCAGTCAGTGGCTTGGTGTGCTAGGGAATACATATGGAGTGGAGGTAATTAATCTACCAAACCATGGAATACATTCGCACATGCATAACTGACTTGGGATGATTCTAGAGGAAGCAAAAAACAATCTTTCTCAAATTCACGATGGCAACTTGCAACTAATGCACGTGAACTTGGAGAAAGTGACTTCTTACACCAAACATATACCTAATGAACGGAACACGAAGGCATAGCTTACAAAGTTTCCAACACTAGCTTAATGTCCAACAAAGTCATGGAGAAGATAGGGGTGTTGTTGATGGGCTCAACAACAATTTATCGAGATTTCCATAAAATGGAATTCCACGACTATGTGAACAAGGTGATAGCATTGGTCAGGCCAAAAGATGTAATGGTGTATGCTCGAGGATCATCCACGAGTAAGACAACATTATGAATATCGTTGGTTCTGATTTGACTTGACGATAGCCCACACTCAAATCAAAGTTTTGACAAGACAACAGATCCAACCACTAATCACGAGGACTAATCAATGGACATATCATCTTTCTTCAACACACACACAAACACAAAGATATCCCTTCAGAACGAACTAAGTTAGCAAAGCTTTTATCTTCCAACTCTCCAAGTTGTTGTTTGGCTTAACCAACTAGCTCAGGGGTATCCAACACGGATTCTTGGAGAAGGGTGGTTTATAAGAAAACCAAATTGATCATGAGCTCAACATAACAGTCAGGGAACAACCTGGTGATACTTCCGAGAAGATATTCGGAAAATAATGAACCACCGATATGTCTCTAAGCTCAAGGACAATCTTGCTTTTCAAGGCAAGATGACATGATCAGAAGAGCAAGGGATTCAATCCTAACTCAAAGATCAAAGAGTGCACCGGAAATAAGAACAAGGTAGCACGATCAATCCTAGAATAGTGATTCGATAACCAACACACTAAGAATGATATTAATGTCCATTAACTACCAAGCAACACGGTTGCTAGGAGTATTGATTTCACACATCATGGTTCACTTGTCGGCATTCCGGTTGCGACAACATGGGACCGATGAATGAAAAATGATGGCAAGAATTATCAATGCGTCAAGAATTCATGAGAGATGATGCAGTTCTCATGACAATCCTGACATAAAGGGGGTAATACTCCGAGGTAGAACAGAACAAAAGTTGGATTGGCATGTTGATCTGCGGAATACAACTACATTCAGTAGTCGAAGAAATGGATGAGGTGCTGGAGTTTGTTTCTTCTAGACATTCTAGAATAGAATGGCTTGATGACGGACCACAAGAATAATAGGCATCGATAACACGAATACACAACTAGTCCTGACTATCAATTGATAGACAGAGGTCAGAAGACAACTAAAGAGAGACAACTCAAAGGAACATATGGTTTTCTGAGTTGCGGATGCATAGATTTAGTATGTCAAACAAGTTCAACATATTTCTTCCAGATAATGCAGAATGGAGAACTCATCAAGATCACTCTGGTTGTGATCTTTTGTTTCAAAGAACTTTTGCCATAAGTAGTTCATGGTATTTGGAGGAAAGAAATACCACGGACCTTGAGGACTATCCCAAAGGTTACTAATATCCTAAAGGCACTAGCAAACACTATCAACATGAAGTAATTATGGTGAATCTCGGGTTCAAGAACCCACGAATAGAATGCCTACTAATTAACTAAGTAGCATCAAGGGATTCTTTCAAGAATGATGGCCAGAATCATCACACCGGGAACACAAAACATGGCTAGATCACTAGATGATCCTCTAAGACACCTAGGGTCATAATAATAGCTCCCACATATATGTCAAGGCAAAAGAGTACCTTAGATCACCGATTAGTGTGGTTAAACTGGCCCAAAGTAACATCAGGAACGAAAAGAAGGGAGTTGCAAATGCATCGGACTTTTTATAAACCCGGGATGACTCGGACAACAGAACGGCTGTAAATGCTCAAAAGATTTGAGACATCCTGCAAAATAGTGGCATGACCACTCAACATCACAATATCAAGGTTCTGGGACCAGCTGTCAACATGATGAAGTAGTAGAACTGAACTGGGGCTTGAACCCATCAATCCTATAAGTCTATGGATTAGTAACACGTGATCCTGATAGAAAGAAGAGAGAGCTTAGTTCCTTAACCCTGTCGGAAAGATAGGATGACTCGGATCAGAAGGGCATAAGGTAAAGGAGTAAAAAGAGACTTACGTTCCCCTCCACAATCAATTCCCTTATATAAGTAAAGCATTTCTAGACACAACTCCAACCAGTTTGGCTTGATAATCCTACAGGCAGTCAGGCTCTGATACCAAAGCTGTCAGGACCCCGATCCTAAGTCACACCGATCTAACATGTAACACATCATATCACTTTGTGGCCTCACGCACGGTATTCCCACGGGTGCCACCTTACCTGGCCCGGGACCATTTGCGCCTTTTGGCTCACGTATATGATAGTGTCGCTAGCATCCATATAACAAAGAACCCAGGCCGACATGACTAGTCATAAACCCAAAGTGGCACTAACTTACAGGGACAGGCATACATGACCCAGCAACGAACATGTAGGTCATCAGCGAGTGAATTCGGGCTGTAGCAGCTGGGCTAACAAAACTCTGGAGACACAGTGTGACATTTCCCCGAAGGGACAGACACCAGAACGAAGAAGGACACATGTTGGCCAGCCTAAGTGTTCCGGAGCAGTAGCAAGCAACCATGGCTCACTAGAAGCACTAGGAGCCATTTCCCGGTAAGAGAGGCTACCAAGGATAAACAACTAGGTTGTCGCATCCCACACATACCAAGCATTTCAAATCATACACACAATATGCTCGATATGTGCAATACAACATGGCATCACAACATAACTCTATGACTCAAAGTATTTATTCAATAGGCTCCGAGGAGCGAGATATTACAAACATGGGTCTCATGACCCAACATTCAGAGCATACAAGTCAAAGCACATGAGGAAGCTTAACATGTCTGAGTACATACATCTACAAATGAAAAAGGACTATGTACCAGATCCTGCCTAGGGCACAAGATCGTAGCTTAGGTATCAAGCTAAACGTCGAAGTCCACACGGAACTATAAGCGAGACTGAAGTCTCTCTACAAAAACATAAATTAAGCAAACGTAAGTACAAATGTACCCAGCAAGACTTACATCAGAACTAACTACATATGCATCATTATCAACAAAGGGGGGTGGTGGAGTTTAACTACAGCAAACCAACTTTGACTCAGTGGCTATCGTGTACTACGATTACAAGTAACTCTTTTGAGGTCGCGCACACGAGTCCACATATTCACCAATCAATACACCACTATGGATCCGCTCTCGTCTCCCTACGAGAACGCCATCCATAGCACTCACGCTTATCTTGCGCATTTTAGAGTCTCCACTTTCACTTGTCTATGAACTGTAAAGGCAACCCAAAAGTCCATTACCGCGGAAGCAGCTATTCGAATAGATCATGTTAACCCTGCAGGGGTGTACTTCTTCACACACGCTCTCACCACTTACAACCATGTACACGTCGTGTATCTCGGCAACCTTCAAGCGGAAGCCTGGCGAGGGAGTCGGCCACGACCTGACTAACCACACAAGTCTCTAGTCCAGGTTTATCACCTATTCGGGTTCCATCCGCGAGGAGATCCAGCCGGGATTTCGCTCACAGCCGCAAACGATGTGTACAGGGTTCCGCGACACCAAACGGGCACCCGGCATACCCGGCCACGGTGTATCTACCACATCATAGCCCACCCCTAGGGTCAATGCTATGCACGGCCTCCAACACATATCCTACAAACACCAGAAACTAGTTGCAACTCCTGGACAGAGATCGAGGCGATTAATAAGCCGAGAGGGGTCGAGTTACCGGAACCCAATGTGTGGTAGTAACTGTTCATGGATCACAAACATAGAACTTAGTTCCTAAGGACGGCTTCAATGAAACAACCCACCATGTACTCCTACATGACCTCTCATCGATACCTTTACCAAATCGTGTTCACACACTTAGCTCTCAACAGTAGGACATGTTCACACACCTCCAATTCATCCCCGATGAATCAGACCTGACTCAACTCTAAGCAGTAGCAGGAATGACAAACAAGCATGAATGAGTAGGCACATCAGGGCTCAAACACCTCCTACTCATGCTAGTGGGTTTCATCTATTTACTGTGGCAATGACAGGTCATGCAGAGGAAAGGTGGTTCAACTACTGCAACATGTAACAATTGAATTGTTGTTGTCCTAATGCAGAAAAAGAGAGCAGAAGTGAGAGAGTGGGATTGTATCGAAATGAACAAGGGGGGTTTTGCTTTCTTGGCACTTCTTAAGATAGTATAGCTCTTCATCGATGTCATTGAACTCATCGTGGAACCACGTCTACTGAGAGGGGACAAATACCGGCAAACAAGGAAGAACACAATCAATGCAATGCAACAATATGACGCATGAATGTGACATCGCAATATGCTATTGATTGTGTTAATGCAAAAACCAACAAGTTAAGTGAAGCTCATTTGAATCAAGGATTCAAATGCAATTCCAAACATAAGCATTTAAAATGCCCTTTATGTGTTTTCACTTATACAGTAGGTATAAGTTGGTTTTTCATGCATGAAAATGGTGCAGATGGATAGATTGTATTTTTCTGACAACTTTTCATATATAACTTATTTCATTTGGAGTTACGATTTAATTTCTATGATTTTTAGAAGTTTAGGGTATTTTCTGAAAATAAATAAATCATTTAGATTTATTTAAATTCCAGAAAAGGCTTTGTGACGTCAGAGTGACATCATCACTAAATCAACAAGTCAAAGGCGACAGCCCGTGTCAAACCTGACCATTTGGGCCCACTAGTAAATGACTTAGTGCTGCCTAGGGTCACAAACAGGTGGGGTCGGGTCAACGGACACGTCAGCACAGTCAACCCTGACGCATGGGTCCCACTTGGTTATAAACTAATCAAACAGAAAAATAAACCTGGTGTTAATTAGGCGTGGTGCCCAGCTGACTGTGTCACTGGAGGCTTTAATTAGTGGGTCATTAGCCACTAATGATGCCCATGTCGGCGGCTAAATGCTGGCGCTAAGCACACCACGACGGCGCTCGCCAGTAGGGTGATTCCGGCCATTAGAGCTTGCGCTCTTGTACTCTACGGAACCAGCCCGATGAAGCGCTTTGGATGGTGCTCTTTTCTGGTCGTGGGGATGCGGAGTAGTCAACGGTGTCGAGGTTTGGCGGCGGCCGGAGTTCGGACGTCGACGAAACCGATGTCGCAGCGCGCGGGGAAAAACTGCAATTAGTACCTACAGGTTAACTACGTGCTCACGAGGCCAACGGGCGTATGCATGGGACGAGTTGGTCACCGGAGCCTTGTCGATGACAAGCTCGAGCGGCGGCGCATTTTGGCGCAGGCGACGCGGTGGCTACAGCATGGAAACCACGCAAGGGAGAGGGGTGTTCGGGACAGGAGCTCACGGTGAGCACGCTGGGCGGGTCGACGAGCTCGGGGAAGCACTGGAGCGAATGGAGCAGCGAGGGGGATCTCCCGCGGCTGGCGATGATGACGTTGAAGATGGCGATGTTGTGGGGCGTCCGGTGTTGCATGTGTCCTCGAGGAGGCATAGACGACGGAGGCGGAGCTCCTGGACATGTTGGGGGGGCTAGGCGGTGGCTGTGGCCGCGGCGAACGGCATCGGTGGCGATGGTGGCGCTCGGGCACGAGGTGCAGAGCGAGAGAGAGGAGGGGATGAGGACGAGGGAGTGGGCGAGAGGGTCTGGGTGATGCGTGGCGTCGTCCAGATGCATCGGGGCAGCGGCGGGAAGCAGGACGTGGCACGGTGCGTGGTCGCGTGCGTCGAACATGCGCCTCTCATCCTTCTGGCGAGAGGAGGGAGATGACTGGCAGAGCTAGTGGGCTAGGCCACCAGCTGGGCCGCCAGGTGGGCTGCTAGTATAGGTAAGAGGTAAGGCCCAGGTACTTCTCTCCTTCTCTCTTATTTCTGTTTTCTAATTTGCTTTTCTGTTTTTGATTTAGTAATTATACTAAACCATTCTAATTTACTAGCAGCCCTCAAATGTTTTCAGAATTATTGAAGCATTTAAAATATTTATAGCCATTAAATGCTCCAATTCAAATACTTATGATTTAATCCAAAAACATTAAATGACCTAGGAAAAATGTGCAGCATTTTTGTCAGAGGTTTTCACCAGTTTAAAAAATGATGAACTTTTTCTGCAGTTAGTTTGGGTTTATTGAAAATATTTTTAACTTGAAACTAGTTGAGTTCCAATTGGTGCTACGGTTTGAACATCCCCAATTTCAAATTCATTTAAACTTAGACATGATTCATGCTCACTGATGTAACTAGTTACAAACAATTCTAGGGTTGTGACAGTTAGCAACCGAACATGTATCAAATACCCAGGCACTACTGCGAGCATTAGTAAGGTACACATCAATAACATGTATATCAAATATACGTTTAACTTTGCCATCCTTCTTATCCGCCAAATACTTGGGGCAGTTCCGCTTCTAGTGACCAGTTCCTTCGCAGTAGAAGAACTCAGTCTCGGGCTTAGGTCCAGACTTGTGTTTCTTCACTTGAGCAGCAACTGGCTTGTTGTTCTTCTTGAGTTCCCCTTCTTCCCTTTACCTTTTTTCTTGAAACTGGTGGTCTTGTTGACCATCAACACTTGATGCTCCTTCTTGATTTCTACCTCCGCAGCTTTTAGCATTGCGAAGAGCTCAGGAATCGTCTTATCCATCCCTTGCATATTATAGTTCATCACGAAGCTCTTGTAGCTTGGTGGCAGTGATTGAAGAGCTCTGTCAATGACACTATCATCAGGAAGAATAACTCCCAGTTGAGTCAAGTGGTTGTGGTACAGACATTCTAAGCATATGTTCACTGACAGAACTATTGTCCTCCATCTAGTAGCTATATAACTTATTGGAGACTTCATATCTCTCAATCCGGGCATTTGCTTGAAATATTAACTTCAACTCCTGGAACAGCTCATATGCTCCATGACGTTCAAAAAATCGTTGAAGTCCCAGTTCTAAGCGTAAAGCATGGCACACTTAACTATCGAGTAGTCATCAGCTTTGCTCTGTCAGGTGTTCATAACATCTGGCGTTGCTCCTGCAGCGGGTTTGTCACCTAGCGGTGCTTCCGGGACGTAATTCTTCTGTGCAGCAATGAGGATAATGCTCAAGTTACGGACCCAATCCATGTAGTTGCTACCATCATCTTTCAACTTAGCTTTCTCTAGGAACGCATTAAAATTCAACGGAACAACAACACGGGCCATCTATCTAAAACAACATAGACATGCAAAATACTATAAGGTACTAAGTTCATGATAAATTAAAGTTCAATTAATCAAATTACTTAAGAACTCCCACTTATATAGACATTTCTCTAATCATCTAAGTTATCACGTGATCCATTTCAACTAAACCATGTCCGATCATCACATGAGATGGAGTAGTTTTCAATGGTGAACATCACTATGTTGCTCATATCTACTATATGATTCATGCTCGACCTTTCGGTCTCCAGTGTTCCAAGGCCATATCTGCATATGCTAGGCTCGTCAAGTTTAACCCGAGTATTCTGCGTGTGCAAAACTAGCTTGCACCCGTTGTATGTGAAGGTAGAGCTTATCACACCAGATCACCACGTGGTGTCTCGGCTCGACGAACTATAGCAACGCTGCATACGCAGGGAGAAAACGTATTCCTTGAAATTTAGTGAGAGATCATCTTATAATGCTACCACCGAACTGAGAAAAATAATATGCATAAAGGATAAACATCACATGCAATCAATATAAGTGATATGATATGGCCATCATCATCTTGTGCCTTTGATCTCCATCTCCAAAGCACCGTAATGATCACCATTATCACCGGCTTAACACCTTGATCTCCATCGAAGCATCTTTGTCATCTCGCCAACTATTTCCTCTATGACTATCGCTAGCGTAGAATGATAAAGTAAAGCAATTACATGGCGATTGCATTTCATACAATAAAGCAACAACCATATGGCTCCTGCCAGTTGCCGACAACTGTGTTACAAAACATGATCATCTCATACAATAAAATTTAGCATCATGTCTTGACCATGTCACATCACAACATGCCCTGCAAAAACAAGTTAGACGTCCTCTACTTTGTTGTTGCATGTTTTACGTGGCTGTTACGGGCTGAGCAAGAACCGTTCTTACCTAGGCATCAAAAACCACAACGCGGTATAGTGATTGATTTTTGATCTTCAGAAAGAACCCTGTTCATTGAATCTGATTCAACTAAAGGTGGAGAAACATACACCCACTAGCCACCTACGTGCGAAGCACATCAGTAGAACCAGTCTCGCGTAAGCGTACGCGTAATGTCGGTCTGGTCCGCTTCATCCAACAATGCCACTGAATCAAGAATCAACTAGTGACCACAAGCAATATGTATATACCCATGCCCACAACTCCTTTGTGTTCTACTCGTGCATATAACATCTACGCATAAACCTAGCTCGGATGCCACTGTTCGGGAACGCAGTAATTTCAAAAAAATTCATATGCACACGCAAGATCATGCTGATGTATTGCAACGAGAGGGGAGAGTATCGTCTACGTACCCCCATAGACCATAAGCGGAAGCGTTATGACAACGTGGTTGATGTAGTCGTACGTCTTCATGATTGATCGATCTAGCACTGAAGGTACGACACCTCCGCGATCTGCACACGTTAAACTCGGTGACGTCCCGCAAACTCACGATCCAGTAGAGCTTCGAGGGAGAGTTTCGCCAGAACGACGGTGTGGTGACGGTGATGATGATGCTACCGGAATAGGGCTTCGCCTAAGCACCGCTACGATATAACTGATGTGGATTATGGTGGAGGGGGGCACCGCACACGGCAAAAAGATCAATGATCAACTTGTGTGTCCATGGGGTGCCACCCAACCTGGGGGAGCTTCTTGCTACACGGAAGCAGCGCAGATCTGGCGAAAGAACTGCTTGGTGTGACGGTTCGAGGGAGGCACCTACGAGCCGCCGACGAGGGCTGTGTCGGCTAGGGGCGCCGGTGCCGCGACGCGTACGACGAAGGGGCCACATAGCTCGTCCCAAGATGCCACTAAGGATCCCGGGAGCGTGATCAGCCAGGCGCGCGGTGCACCAGCGAGGGCCGTGGGAAGCCAGTTGGCCATGACCTTGTCATCGCACCCAGCCTTTAGGACGGCCTCTACTTGTGCCAGCAGGAAGGTCGTCGGGTCCACCACGCCGTCGTAACACGGTGGCATCTCCGGCTTGAACTTGGGCGGCCATTGCACCTGTTGCAAGGCGGGGGCAAAGGCTCTGAGCCCCCTGGCGCCGTCGTGTGCGTCCGTCATCCCAGCCGAAGAAGCAATACCAGTCATGGGGACAGGCGCGGCGGTGGTGGAGCGTGGGTCGATGAAAATAAAGCTTCAGCGCATCCCTACCTGGCACGCCAAATGTTGGATTTTGGGTTCTGGCAAAACCCTTGAGGTTCGAACACTGGGTGCGCACGAAGATCTTTCCCCCCAACTCACGCTCTCGCAACGATCTTAGAACCTAACTCGCCGAACCCGGAGAACAAAGGACACAAGGTTGATACTGGTTCGAGCCACCGATGTGGTGTAATACCCTACTCCAGTGTGGTGTTGTGGATTGCCTCTGGGGCTGAGGACGAACAAGTACAAGGAAAGAACAGCCTCCCGAGGAGAGGTGTTCTTGAGGGTGCAAAATGGATCTCTCCGCTCTATGGTGATGGCTAGTCCTATTTATAGAGGCCATGGCCCTCTTCCCAAATGTAGGCGGGAAGGGAGGCAACAACGGCCAAATTTCAAGGGAGACAACTAGTACAAGTTATCCTGACAAAAGGTGGTCTTCGCCTACCAAAGGCACTTGTTGTGACGTCGTCCTGGGCTCCATGGTGACCTCCGTCCTGCCGTCCTGCTGGTCTTGGTCTTGTTGCACCGATATGGAAACCTTTACCTGATGCCTCGGGACTCCTCACATGCGCCTGCCCCTTTAGCACCTAAGAGGAAAGGAGGACACTACGCATGCTGGCGCCTACCTGCTGCCCGTCTGGCCTTGGTCATCATGGCTTGTGTCATAGGAACCTCGCGAGGTGCCCCTTGCCTTGATCTCTCCGCCCCTCACGAGCCATCCTAGTGAGGCTGTCCCCGAGGAGGTCTTGCATCGTCCGCCTCGTGAGGCTTGGCCCTTCGCGAGGGTCTTGAGTGTTTGCTGGTGAATATGGGCCATACAGGGCCGCTGGTGGAGCCACGCCGTGGGCCGCAGTCAGGCAAGTCTGGGGACCCCCGTTCCCAGGACGTCGACAAATACGGCCACGTATGTACATCCGGGTGGGGTCTCGAACGCAAGACCTCCTCGGGGACAGAATGGAGAAACTACGTCGTCGTCGTGTTGATCGGGAGACAACCGGCTTGGGCGGAACAACCGATCGAAACGAGGCCTAGTGTACCACAGAACGGAGGAAATAGCCTTGTGTTCGATCGGCCACGATCAAAACGGGATCTTGTGTACCGCAAAACGGAGGAAACAGACTTCTCTTGGACCTCCTACGGTCGAAACGGGGTTCTATTGATCGGGAGGGGTGTGGCGTACCGCAAAACGGAGGAAACAGACTTGTGTTGGAGTGCTACGGTCGAAATGGGGGTCCTGTTCATCGGGAGGGGTGTGGCATACCGCAAAACAGGACTCCACGGGACACTGTTCATCTCTACCGTTGACTGCCTCCATGGGCTACTGTTCATCCACAGTCGACCTCCTCCAGCCTCCACCTGCGACTGTTCAGACACGGCGTCTCCGTTCCTGCCTCCACCTATGACTGTTCATCCATGGGCTCCTGTTCATCCAGCCTGAATCGCTCCTCCACCGGCTACTGTTCAACCAGCCCTCTCCACGAGATCCTGTTCAACCACCCCTCCACGGGCTACTGTTCATCTAGCCCTCCACCGGCTACTTTTCAACCAGCCCTCCACGGGGTCGTCCTATTCATCCAACCCTCCACGGGGTCCTATTCATCCACCCCCAACCGGCCGGATCGATCGCGGTCCTGTTCATCTAGTGGCAACACCATGGGATCATGTTCATCCAAACCCCCACCGGGAATTGTTCATCCACCCCCCCCCCCCCCGCAACAACACTCATTGTTCATCGAGGGACAAAGGCGGCAGGGTTCGATCGGCTTCAGTTAGCAGGAGTAGCGAAGGAATCACTCGGGTTCAGTTAACAGCAAAGGATCGATCGCTCGGGTTCAGTAACATAGCTAGTGTAATCGCTCGGGTTCAGTTAGAGCCCAACGCCTCACTCGAGTTCAGTTAGAGCCCAACACCTCGCTTGGGTTCAATTAGAGCGCAATGCCTCATGCACACGCACGTATGTGTACAAGAGAAACGTGCAAACCTCCGTGCATCGCTCGGCCCCGACCACCCATCATAACTGGGAACTCCCTGATATTTTCCTCGCCCTCGCTTCTACCACAGTTTTTTCCGTCATGGATGGCCCAAAGAATGTCATGCAGCTGCTCTTCGGCCCGCCCAGGACAAAAAACCCATTTTCTGTCATGATTTTTGTGTCATAGAAGTAGGAGCCCATCACATGTATGATGATACTGGGTTTTGTCACAATTATCGTCATAGAAGTGTCATAAGCAGGACAGAGTTTTTTTTCGTTTGGCCCAAAATGTCACGGATATGTCTTTTTTTAGTGCACACAGTCATCTTCTCTTTATAATTGTACCACTAACTTTCTCTCGTGCATGCATGCACACACACTACCACTCGACATTATCCATTGCACACATGCAATCTTTTTCTTCAGGTCGGTCTCCCATTCTTGCACACACACACACACCTCCCCCTCTTCATCATACCGGACATTCATTATCTCTCATGTGCATGCGCAACGATCGATATTCCTCTATGTGTGTGTGTGTATAGCTAGGTCTTTCATAGTTTTCCACACAAACCGATCAATCTATATATCTAGTGAGGTCTCACCCTCTTTCCCACGCACACATCAATCAATCTATACCTCTCTGAATAGGCTTACATAGCTAATACACCCACATTAATTATATATCAAACACCCCCCCTCTCGTCATCCATGCCTTCCGTTTGATCTCCCAGACGCGCGCACAGTGCCAAAGGCAGGGGCAGCAAGGGCCCTGCCCTCCTAGCATCACTATATTTTTGAGGCTAATATGAATGTGATTAGTAGATCAATTGCTGGTAAAATGGCTTAAGTTGATGAATTGGCCCTCCTCGTAAAGGATTAGCAATGCTTGGCCCCCCTAGCTCATTTATTTTTCATGGCTCGGCCACTTCACGCAACAACGCACGTTCTCGCCCCCTCTCTTTAAATATCGATATCGCACTTGTGCACTCCTTCATAGTCTCCCTCCACTTGGCCCCTCTCACCATCTTCCTGCCCCCCACCAGATTTTTCCACATGTACAATCTAGAAGACTCCATTGTTGAACTTAAGCATAATGAACAAACCTCAAAACACAAGTGCTTCTCCTTTGTTCTAGAATCTTCCGTATCATAACTGCCCAAACTTTTTTTCTAGTTGAATGGCCATTTTTTTTACTTTATGTTTTACAACGCATAATTAGATGAATCATAAAATAGATTAACTTTTTTCTAAAAACTAATTGATTTTGAATGAGATGAACTATATGAATTAAATGAATGTCTACATCATGCATATATGACTCAAAGCTTACATGCTATAGTGTGGTATTTATTCATAATTTGGTTGCCAAATCTGATGCGTGCAATGCACGTGTACCTTCACTGGTGCGTGTCGGTCCTAAACAAATGGTTTAAAACCCCTTTCCGCGACGGCATTTGGAACCATTGCCAAGTGAGTGTGGGCGATAGGTGGGTCCTTCCCACATGACCCAAAAATCGTCGGGGATAGGGCCCCTACAGTACTCCTACTCGTTTCTGCTCACATTGCCATCGCAGTCGGTATTCTGTGGTGCTACGTTTATGATGCGCGGCCCATCACAAATGGTTCACTATTATAGAACATGTATGATGCGCGACCCATCACAAATGGTTCACCGTTAAAAAGATTAGCTAATCGTCACACGAGTGTTGGACAGGATTACGAAATGTCGGACCGTCGTAACGTCGCCGTACACGACAACTATTGCACACGCTATTCTATGGTGCAACGTTTACGATGCATACTTCATCAGAAACAATTCATGGTTGTGAATCGTGTACGATAAGGCAACTAACACAAACGTTTAGTTTGCTCGCACCGTTTGTGATATTGTGTGACATCGCACACGCTTTGCAAACGGCAACTGTGTGCATGCTTGCACACATTTCCTCTCTGTGAATCGTCTCCGATTATGGTGCATATTGCAAACGTTTGTGTTTTACCAACCGCGTGTGCTGTAACAACCTAGAGAGCATAGTTTCACCATAATTTAATTCTTCTTTTCCAAATTGTATCGGATTTGGATTTGAATTTGAATGTATGCTATAGCTTTATTCTTATCCATTAGGTTCAAACAACCAATGCATCATTCGGTTCATATGTACATATGTTCAAGAATTACATAAGAACCAAATAAAGAATGATGAACCATAGTTGTATACTTGTAGTATTAAAGACGATAAAGAAAGAGGCGAAATATATTCTGGTTGCTGAACAAGGTGAAGCTGAATGCCCATATTGTGCCATCCTCCATGCAGAAGGCACGCACGACTCTAGTCCAACCCCTTGTGATGGCCGACGGCCCATCCTTCACGGTCTTTATGAAAATATCTAGATAATCATCGTGTTCCGGTAGAAATACTTTAACCTTTGCATGCCCACCAATCATGTAGTTTGAGAGGTAGTCTTAAGTAAATTGCTTTGGCAAGCACTACAAAGGAAAAAAGATTCAGACATTGTCATCTAACACAACTCATTAGGGTAGTAAAAATAAGGCTGCAGAGTTCTTACTTACCATCCTGCAGTTAGATATTTTCTTGGATAAAGTGTAAACAAATAGTTTAATTGCCATCTTTGGACCCATTTTACTAACAATCTTTATCAACTTCCTCACTTGATGCTAGTTCATCGATATCTCATTGCCCCATACGCAGAAACGGTCGGAACGTGGATCTTTACCAATCACATATGTACCTAAAAGCACCAAGTTAATATTAGAAGCTAAACAACAATTGCACAATGATGTAGTACAACACTCTTTTATAATATGTCTATATACATCTGTATGTGGTAGTCCATTTGAAATCTCCAAAAAGACAAATATTTAGGAACGGAGGGAGTATCTTATAACATCCAATATACTCACATATTAGATGAATTAACATCTTATATTATGGGCCGGAAGGAGTTTAGTTCATTCTTACAAATTATCTACTGTTGTATCCACGGGTTACAGTTAGTTTGAGCTAGTTCGGGCTCAAATAGCCCTAAAGTATATCTAAACATGAGGGATAGTTTGAGCTAGTTGCATCTATAACTAAGAGGTACTAATTGGGGCTAGTTCTCCTAGTGCATTTATTGTCAATCTAACCCTGCCGTCCAAACAACTCTTTGGATGGAATTAGTTTAGGGTTAGTAATGATCTACAAACTAACTCTAACCTCTAGCTAAGTTGAGTATCCAAACAGGGATGTGTTGTTGTTGTTGCTGCCGCTCTTCTACGTATTTCTAGACATCATTAGAGCATTAATGTAACACTGTTCCTTGTTTCTATGTAGCCTAGGATAGCATATTTAGACATTAAGTACAGTGCATGTTGCTATGTAGCCTAAGATATATTACATATGGCCCTAGTTAACCTATGGAAAAATGGGTTGTAGATATATTCAGTTAAATGTCTGATTCATTGATCAGTCCCTTATCAGCCGCCGGACTATATGGTACCAGCTACCGATATCCTGAACAGTGAGCAGATATAAGCCATTGGGATGAAACTAACCTCGACGGAAAAGAGCAGTCGTTCCCAAAATTACACATGGTAGACAATTGTCCTGTGTAGGTACATCAAGAAGCATGTTAAGCACAATAGGCTAAACATCAACCAAAATTACAAATGGCAGACAAAATAATCTCCAAAAGATAGCTTCAGTGTCCAGGTTTAAGCACGCTAGTAAAGCAAAACAAGTGGAAAGGTGTGCTAACTGCAACATGCCAAACATTTAACAACAAGCAAACACGGTCATTCAAACTGGTATTGTGCCGGTCTAAGTACACTGGTTATGGTTAAATAAAAATGGAAAGGCGTGTTAACTACTAGATGCAGCAACCAAATGTACTCATTCATAGTGGTATTGTTGAAACTGGTACTGATGAAATTGAACTGCACAATTCATACTTGCACATATAGAACATCACGTTGTGAATAACTGGAATAAACAAGGCATACTATGAACAACCAAAGATAGCATTTGAAACTGAACATATGCTAACTACAAACACCAAACAATCAAAAAACTTTAAAAGAGGCATATGCTAGCTATAACAGGCTTAACAGCAAGCAAATATATGCATTCCTATTGGTATGTTTAAAACTGGAGTGATGAAATGTACTACACAATAAATAATTGCACATGTAGAGCATCACATTGTGAACAACTGAAATAAATAAGGCATACTGCAAACAACCAGATATACCAATTAAAACTAGACATATTCTCACTACACTACAAAAGGGACTCAACAAAACAAATCATGGGTTTCCCCTTGTGAAGAGGCACAGCAAAACAAATCATGGATTTCCTCACTTGTCATGGATGGGTTGGTTCCAGTGGGAAGAGCATGGACCCTGGATGTGCTCCATGTTGTCGCAGATGGGCTCCTTCCCCTTGGAAGAGCATGGTTGTAGGGTTCCCTTCCGGATGTCGCAGATGGGTGCTTTGCCCTTGGAAGAGCAGATTGGCTATTTCCCCTTGGAAGAGACGTCCAGGGTGCCCTCCTCGTGGTCACCGTTGATGAGGTCAGACTTGGAAGCTGTGGATCCCAAGCCAACATCACAGAACTTTTCATTAAAAAAATGATATATGGGGCTCGATGGCGATGTAGAATGGCAAATTGTTGACATCGAGCCAGAGGAGATCAGCGGCGGGGCCATGGATGAGATCGATGGCTATTGAACCCGAGGGGATGGGGGTCGGCCACTTAACCTGTGACACATCCAGCCTCAGGGCATCGCTGTCGATGACCTTGATGTTGTAGCCGGCGGATGAGACATGCCCGCATACTCTAGCCCGCTGCTTGAGTGCCTGCTGCCAGTAATGGTCTTCAGCTTCCTCGGCGATGTTGGGTGAAGAGATGGCTATACAACAATTTTGGGCCAGTCGCTCCTCGAGCTCCATCGGAAGCATAGCCGGGCTTAGGCTACGATGCTCTGGAGTGGGGGATGGGGATGGGGATCTATGGGAAAGGGGGCATTTGGCAGGCGTCATCTAAGAAACTCAGGGTGGCATGGGTATGGAGATCAGTGGGTAAGCTGCACGGGCAAACCGGCAGATGTTGACAATGGAGGCCTTGCAGCGGCGGCGGGGACTTTGCTAGGGTTTCGAGCGAGGGAGGGGGTGTGTGTGTGTGCGCATGCCCGAGGAGGTTTTGGTGTGTATGTGTGTGTGTGTAGGGGGGCACGGGGTGTTTGAGGAAATGACACGGGTACTGAAAATTTCACTACGTCGGAGTCAAATGCGGGAGTGAAATGCCGGGATATTGAAAATTTTGATGATAGTGCATCGCACATGGTCCAGAGATAACAACCGTGTGTCATATAACAGAAAAACCCTTGAGGCGGGCAGATATTTTCTAGGGATGCAGGCGGGATTGGGAACAAGAAACATCCCACACGGTTCGGAGATAACAACCATGTGTTATGAAACAGAGAACCCTTGAGGCGGGCAGATATTTTTGAGAGGGGGAGCCTCATGGAGCCCAATGTACTGTGCGGATGTGTGCGTGATAGGTGCACTGGCATGCCACACGGTTAGTTTGAGTGAACCGTGTCTGTTGCATCATCCGACTTTGCTAACGTTCATAAATTTGGCGAAAAATGACACGAGAGAGGGTCAGAACACGAACACACTTGCATGTGGACAAAATTTATGTATCAAAAGGGTGGTTTGATTTTCAAATACCAAATGCAACTTCGATATGGCACCTCTATCACAAAGCGCATGGTATTGCTTGCCCTCAACCACCTCGTGTTGGCATGAAGTGAATCTTAAGCTATGAATGCATGCCCCCTCCCCCTGAACCGAGGTTCACCTATCAAAGTGCGAAGTAGCTAGCAGCCCCCCTCCTCCCTTGTGTCGGCACTAAGGAAATCCTAAGCTATGAATGCATGCCCCCCAACCGTGGTTCACCCTAGAAAAGTGCGAAGTAGCTAGCAGCCCCCTCCCTCGTGTCGGCATGAAGGGAATCCTAAGCTATGAATGCATGCCCCCCAACCGAGGTTCAGCTACCAAAGTGTGAAGTAGAGCTAGCGTCCCCCTCCCTTGTATCGGCATGAAGGGATTCCAAATCTATGAATGCATGCCCCACCAACAGAGGTTCACCTAGAAATGTGCGAAGTAGCTAGCAACCCCCCTCCCTCATGTCGGCACAAAGGGGATCCTAGCTAAGCTATGAATTCATGCCCTCCCCCCCAATCGAGGTTCACCCTAGCAAAGTGCAAAGTATCTAGTAGCCACCCCTCCCTCGTGTCGGCGCGAAGGGAATCCTAAGTTATGAATGCACGTGCACCCCCAACTGAGGTTCACCTAGCAAAGTGCGAAGTAGCTAGTAGACCCCCTCCCCCGTGTCGGCACGAAGGGAATCCTAAGCTATGAATGCATGCCCTCCCCCCAACCGAGGTTCACCCAAGCAAAGTGCGACGTAGCTAGCAGCTACCCCTCCCTTGTGTCAGCACGAAGGGAATACTAAGCTATGAATGCACATGCCCCCCAACCGAGGTTCACCTAGCAATGTTTGAAGTAGCTAGCAGCCCCCCCTGTGTCGGCAAGAAGGGAATCCTAAGCAATGAGCATGCCCCTCCCCCTAACCTAGGTTCACCTAGCATAGTGTGAAGTAGCTAGCAGCCCCCCACCCCCCTCGTGTCGCCACGAAGTGAATCCTAATTAAGCTATGAATGCATGCCCCCCAACCTAGGTTCACCTAGCAAAGTGTGATGTAGCAACCCCCCCCCCACACACACACACACCCACACACTCACACACTTTCAGTCGGCGGGCCAGAGAGGCATATATCTCACCAAGATGGATCATAAAACAGACCAAGAATAATCCACCTTGGTTGTACAACCTCTCTATTGTTGTTGGTCAAAGTGATGGCGGTCCATGCGACCCCGGAGATGGGCTAGCTTGCCAATAATCACGCAAGTAGCTAGTTGCCGAAGACAACCAATGCATGCATGTGGCCCAAACATATGTATGGAGAAGTGTGTTTTTGAGTAACAATGGAACAACTTTGATGTGGCACCGTGATTTCGAACTAGAAGTCCCCACACTGAGTGAGGGTTGGGTTGATGATGCCTATGTATGTTACACACCACTTCAAGCCAACGACGGGGATTCATATATGCATGCATGCCTGCATAGTATATGCGCTCAAACTTAGTTAGGTCTGAATCTCACAATGACCTATACTATGATAACACGAACTAAATGAAGAATCCGCCATGGTGTAACCTATCTTGTTGTTGGTCAAGGTGATCATGGATGTCCACGCGGGCCCATGAATATATAGGCTTGTCTCCGATAACCATGCAAGGAAGTGTATCGTTTGAAGGCAACCACTACATACATATGTATGGAGGTGATGCGTTCATGCATGTTTGAGTACACAACATTGATATGGCGCGTGTGTCAAAAATCGTACACTAGCTCCCCACATAGAGCGAGATCGGTTCATGATGGTGTCGTTGTACTAGCCAGTTCAACTCGATGGGAGGGATTCATGCGTACACATGAATGTGTGTGTGCTCAAAGTGTATCATTTATGTCATCCTAGAGCAAAAATAATAATCCACCCCTAAGTTAAATTAACCTCTCTTGTTGACAGGAAAGAAGTTATGGACCAAGCGGGCACACAGATGGAAAGCATCGATATCGCTGATAACCGCTTAAGTGGGTGCGGGAGGACAACCACCACCGCTTTGCATGTGGGCCAAACATATATATGTTGAATACCCAAAATGCACAACTTTGATGTGCCACATGCCTCAAAAACCGTAAACCATGCACCCACATAGAGCGACGTTCATATCAAGCGTACTACATATGATGGTCCCCTTCCCCCCTCTTCACCGCACACTATATGCTCCTGCCATAATATATGTACAGACCAAAAGAATCCTCATCGATGGTGAAATTAATTAACCTCTCCCGATGTAGGTGAAAGTGATGCATGCATGCATGCATCGATGATGGCCTCGTGGTCCGATAGATGGAAGCGTCACACGTGAGTGTCCTAGCTAGGATATATATGCATGTGGCCCAAAAAGGTGTTGTGTGATGTTTGAATAACCAATTTCACAATTTTGATGAGGCACGTGCCTCGGTAACCAAAAGGTCCCGACACTGAGTGAGGTGTCCTTGTTCACGGACGCATACATATAGTATATATGCTAGTCCCCTCCCACCTCTTCGGCGCGTACTATATACCACCATAACACAAACAAAAAAGATTCTACCTTGCTGGTAAAATTAACCTCACTGCCAGCTGTTCGTCAAAGTGATGGACGAGACCTCACGGGCCCATAGAAAGCGTCATATGTGAGTATCGAGTGTCGTGTAGGACAACCATCGACTGCATGTGCCCAAAACATTTATGTATGAAAGGGTTGTGTAATGTTTTAAATAACGAATCAACGACTCTGATGTGGCACCAGCCTACCTAACAAAATGGCCAACCCACACGGTGGCTCACAACTCGAAGTGTACTGCGAGCCACCTGCCACCCCCAGACGCACACACCCACATACACACCGCGAATCCACCGCAACTACGATGCGTGTTAAATTAATTATCCCGCGGTGAACATACATGTTACCGAAGGAGGATGTTTTAATTTCAAAAAAATCATAAAGATCATTAAGACATTTTAGTACATTGATTGATTGATTTTCTATGGGTATAATGTGCAAAAATCAAATTTGAGCTACATGCACACGTGACAGTGCACCTAAATGGATTGCAAAAACATATGTGTCTCAGTGGGTGCATGTTTACTCCCTGTGCAACAAATTTCTAACATTGAGAATCTTGATTTTTAAATTCTAGTACATCCAAAACTTATTTGAAGTTCATGAAACATATCGTGTTGTCATATGGGCACCAATACAAAGTGGCATTGTAATTTTTTTGTCAAATTTGAGACCAGTTTTGATGTAATCTTTATCTAATTACAGGCGGGAGATTATTAATAATTTGGAACCAATATCCCAAACGAATTATTTAGTCGAACCGTGAGCGTTAGACCAACAAGGGATATGTGCCATGCTTTGGTTAAGCAATAAAGTGACAACATTGATCATCCAAATAGAAAAACAATATACGTGCAGCCGCACGGCCCGTGTGGCATGCGAGCAGGCGTCAGTTGACGGGACGCATGCGAGCAGTCCGCCGCGCAGGCAGACTGGGCGGCGTGCGTGCAGTTGTGTGAATTGCCAGAGGCGTGCTCGCTGCATAGTGTCATCAGGAGGCGTGCGAGTAGCTGTGTGAAACTTTGGTAGGCATGCCAGCAGTCCGGTGCGCAGGCTTACCAGGAGGCGAGCCATCGGTTTGACCGCCGCCCGCCTCTCTCCCACAACTCCCACTACTCCATATTAATGGTGCGCGCGAGCGGTCGCACCCCCCATCCTCGCTACGCACACACAATCCTCTCTCTCTGCTTGCATCCTCGATGCCGCTCTCAGTCCTCAAAGCCGTCAGTGTATGAGGATGCCGCCGAAGTGCCCCATCGGAGGGAGTGGCGACGCTGGGGCTGCTAAAGCACCGGAGCATGGCGTGGAGATGGAGACATAGGTTGCCGTCATCGCCGATGAGTTATTGCTGCACCCTGATGTCATCGACGGCGTCGAGCTTCCACAGCCGGAGGCAGAGTTCGACACCGACTTCGATGACCACTCTGGCGACGACTCCGACAACCACTCCGGCGACGACTGTGACGATGATGAATAGGTGGTTAGTCATCTATTCCCATTTATGTGTCAAATAGATCATAGTGTTTCTCTGGTTACTCCTGCCTCCCCCTTTCTGGAAAAAAATCATGTGGTTATGTTCTCCCAATCCATGAAATCTGAGTAAGTTTCGTTAGATCCGTGTAGTGTATTGATTGTTTGAATGGTACATGTGATAAGTGATTAGTTGTTTCATCTGTGCAAATGATTTCTGCTAGTAATCCGACTAGGGTTAGTGTTCGTGCTAATAATTCCTAGCCAGGACTTGGAAATTGATTTTGAATGACCTACTTATGTTTGTACATAGACGAATGTGCTTAAAACTCAAAACATAATCTCTGGATTTGTATAAATAAATAGCCATAAATTCCTAATCCTACTTCACGACATGTAATCAGTGATTTGATGCCAAATTTGTTTTACTATTTGTACATGTGTTGTCTGACGATGTGGACAGCGAGGATGAAGATGCCCAGAGGAGGTACAAGAGGCGAATCCTGAGGGAGCTTTATGCGGGAATGCATAACAGGCGTATTAGGACCTGGAACGACGGCTATGGATGCCCATTTTGCAAACACAAGATTCATGATGCGTATCTAAGTGTTCTGGCGCGTGCAAGAGGACGGGCCATTGGCTCCATCAAGCAAAAGTATTCTCGTAGGTTGGCGCATGGTGTGTACGTCGAGTACCTGGAGAAGCTTCAGGATCGTGCCGGCCGCATGTGAGATGAGATGTGGGATGGATCGAACTTTGTACGCTTGAGTATGCTTATTGACGGTTGAACTATGCTTACGTACATGTACGCTTATTATCTATGTCTCAGTATGATAATATTTTTCCAAATTTTGGTAAAAATTACAACGGGGGACAAATAAACCAGGACGGAGGTAGTACGTCAATCACACACGGTTCCCAAAATTGGAACCGTGTGCAATGACTATCATTTTGCTTGCTACGTCAATCACACACGGTTTGCTCTAGCAAACCGTCGCCCCCAAAATTCTTTATGGGACAGAAAACCCTCTCCACCGAATTCAAAAGAAAAAAGAAAACCCTCACCATCCCCACGTGACAAAAACCCTCACCCCGCCCGCCACCCCCTCGGCCCATCCAGTATGTTCCCCATTCACACCTGCAAAAGCTCCTCCGCGTATATGCCATGGCACCGCATATCGCGGCGGTAAACACTTAGCTCGACGCCTGCCTCTGCCGCTAGGATGCTAGCAAAGCCCACCGCATTTCGCCACTTCCGCTTGCCGCCGCCTATCGCCATCGACTTTCTCGATGCTACTCGCGGTCGACCCAGCTTCGCTTGGTTTGAGAATCTGCCATACTGAGGGTTCTTTCTCATGGACAACAAGGTAACTAATTTAACGAGGTATTATCTCATCTCTTATCCCAGTGCATCTGCATCCTTTAATCACCCGGTGGAAATCGTTGTGAATTCATTTTTATTCGAACTGATTTGAGGGTTTTCTTTCATTCATTGAATGTATAGTGCACCGACACTTCAGGACTTGGCAACCGTCGCCAAAGATTCCATCTCATCGTACCAGATAACTTGAGGACGCGCGCGGTATGTTCAATCTAACCCTAGATCGGTTGGCATGGCCTACTTTCCTGAACATATTCTAAATATTGCTACATTTGGATAAAAGGTGCCACATGCACCATATACGTCAAAGGGGATTTTTCCCCTCTTCTTTCTATATTAGGCAAATTAAGGATGTATTATTCTTTCGATTACTCTCATATTTCCATGACATCATGTTTACCCTATCTGTTTAATTATTGACTTTTGTCATTCGATTTCAACTGTTGGATAGCTCTTTCAATTTGGGCCCATATTTGCATGTTACCATATTTTCTTTAACAATCCTACCATTTTCTGCAGGACATCCCTCGCTATGCAACAGATTATGTAGTGCACAATTTTTCCCTTTACATCCATCAAGGCTCCACGAATGTCATACTTCACACAAACCATGGATTTACAATCGTTGCTACTGTAAGACTTGATGAACATGGTGACTCCTATTTTGGCACTGGCTTTTGGAATGAAATTGCAAATTTGTATGTACTGAAAGCTGCCACTAAAATTGCACTGCACATAGAAGGGCCTGGTCATGAGATATATGCTAACTTCCGCGACAAAATCATCTGTTCAGACTTTGTTTCAAGTAAGTTTTCTTTTCAACTATCTGCATATGTTGACTTACCCAGCAATGGCAAATGAAATGTGTAGTATTTAAGCAACCAATTGTTATTCCATTTTCTTACTATATCCCTACCTAATAACTTCTAGTTACCAATAAACTTCTCTATTTCCCTGTTTTAACTAAATATTCCCTGTACTCCCATTTCTATCAGAAAGTGCCGCTGACAAGGAGACTCCAGAGGGGGAGAACGGGGCTGCCAACAAGAGGAGGCGGGGCGAGCTAGAAATGCAAGTGACTCCAGCAGGCCTAGACTTAATCAGCAGCCTCCCCGGTGATATGTTGAGAGTCATCATCTCCCTCCTCCCAATCAAATATGGGGCGTGGACAACCGTCCTTTCTTGGCGGTGGTGCCCCCTATGGAACTCCATCCCTCTCGACCTCATCGACACCCACGAGCTCTGCCATGGCTATCGCAAAAGCTTGGATGCGTTCTCCAAGATCCTTCGCAGTCACCTTAGCCCAACCAGAGGCCTTAGAATGGGAAAGTTCCGTTCCAACGACAAGGACCGAGTCAAGCTTGATGACTAGTTCCGATCCCCCACCCGAGATCAGCTCGAGGAGCTCACTGTTGATTATGGGCATATGTGGTCGCTGCCAGCGTTCGCACTCCGCCTCGCCCATGCTGCGCGTCGCCATGTTCAGGAACTACCATTTCCCGCCCCTTAATGACGCGCCCGCTCTTATTCTACCACGACTGAAGCACCTCTAGCTCGTTGTCGTCTGCCCCTCAAAGGGTGACATGGAGCGTCTGCTCCGTGGCTGTACTGCACTCGAGTACCTTCGTCTTCAGGCGATCAATGGGTTGAGTACCTTCCACATCACCTCCATGACTCTCTGGACTATTTATGTGTGTTACTGGTGCGGCAGGATGACATCACAAAAGGTGGACCACGGTATCGTCATCGAGGACACACCTGCACTTGAGAGATTACTTGTAGTTGATCAAGAAGGTCCAACAAGAATCAATGTCATTTCTGCGCCGAAATTGACAGTGGTGGGCTACTTGTCTGACAAATACTCCGAACTTGTTATTGGATCAACATCCATTCAGGTACAACAGCCGCATTCAACTTCTCCTTCTACAAATTAACATTATTTCTAATTTTGAAGATGTATGTTCGTCTGTCATTTAGAAAATTATTCTGACAAGCTTGACCCCGAAACTACGCACAGTGAAGGTCTTGGCACTAGAATCTATCGGGCTCGACCTGGAGCAAGTTGTCAGTTTCCTGAGATGCTTTACGTGCCTGGAGAAGCTATATATCGAGGTGATGTTCCTTTCCTGTTAAATGTTAACCATAAGGGAGTTCAATTTGTGACACCTTTTTCCAAGTTTACAAAGACAATGTACTATGATTTCTGAAGGTTCTTTTGGAGGATTTCCCATATTGGTTGCTTGATCCATATGGTTACATTCAATAAGCATTTATCCTTTGGATTCATCTGTACTATTTTTCTTAGGGAACTTTTCATCCACTCCAACCTCTTGTGAAGAAGGCTATATTTTTCTAGAATGTAATCAAATGCCGCTGTTAATCATGTCAGATCGAAGATGGCATGCTAGTGCATTTTACAAATCCTGCAAACCAAATAGCTAGGCTTGTAGTAATGTTCAAAACTGCATGTAGGCACTAACACGTTTTCTTCCTTTGCATATAAGATTAGGCCCAGTGGTGGATAATGTGATACAATATATAACAATCATGTCGAATGCCTAGATCTGCATCTCTCAGAAATTACTTTGAACTCCTACCGGGGGACCTTACCAGAGATTATATTCGCCAGGTTCTTTGTTCTTAGAGCAAGGGTGCTGATGGAAATGAGGTTTTCCCTATATTTATTTCACAAAAATGAATGGTCTGTTGATCAGCGGCGGCGCCTGCGGCAGAATGGGGTAAGCTCCAAAAATGTTGAATCTCATTTTGGAACTTCAGATGACAGAGTAATCAGAAGTCATTGGGTCAACCCCATACATGACTTCTTAGTGGCTGACCCCTTTGCAAAAATTGTGAGGTTTCAAAGCCAGACTTAGAAGCGGTGACATTAGTTTGAACCTCTCTGATATCCATGTTCAGTGCATCAGCGTGAGCATTTGTAGTTGATGAGCTGAATTTCATTTCTAATATCAGTTTGAGCCTTGTAATCTTAGAATTTGAGCCATATAACTCTGGAATTTGAACCTTGTAGCATTTTGAGCTTTTGTGGTACAATCGTTGATGGCATCGTATGAGACTCATATATTGCTATCACTATTTTGACCTTAATATGCAATTGTCTTAGATTTTCTTAACCATTCTCGAATCAATTTACCTTGTCGATGTCACAACACATGATATGTATAGCTAACTCGACTGTGATCTTCGACAATATTGCACACTGTTGGTTTCTTCCATCGTGTGCACTATAGATGTGACGCCCCCGATTCAATCGTACACTAATCATACACGCAAACGTGTACGATCAAGATCAGGGACTCACAGGAAGATATCACAACACAACTCTACAAATAAAATAAGTCATACAAGCATCATAATACAAGCCAGGGCCTCGAGGGCTCGAATACAAGAGCTCGATCATAGACGAGTCAGCGGAAGCAACAATATCTGAGTACAGACATAAGTTAAACAAGTTTGCCTTAAGAAGGCTAGCACAAACTGGGATGCAATCGAAAGAGGCGCAGGCCTCCTGCCTGGGATCCTCCTAAACTACTCCTGGTCGCCGCCCAGCGGGCTGCACGTAGTAGTAGGCACCTCGCCGAGTAGTAGGAGTCGTCATCAACGGTGGCGTCTGGATCCTGGGCTCCAACATCTGGTTGCGATAACCAGTAGAGGGATAGGGGAAGAGAGGGAGAAAGCAACCGTGAGTACTCATCCAAAATACTCGCAAGCAAGGAGCTACACTACATATGTATGCATTGGTATCAACTGGAATAAGGCTATTATATGTGGACTGAACTGCAGAAAGCCGGAATAAGAGGGGGATAGCTAGTCCTTTCAAAGACTACGCTTCTGGTAACCTCCATCTTGCAGCATGTAGAAGAGAGTAGACGGAAGTCTCCAAGTAGCATCGCATAGCATAAACCTAACCGATGATCCTCCCCTCGTCGCCCTGTGAGAGAGCGATCACCGGTTGTATCTGGCACTTGGAAGGGTGTGTTTTATTAAGTATCTGGTTCTAGTTGTCATAAGGTCAAGGTACAACTCCAAGTCGTCCTATTACCGAAGATCATGGCTATTTCAATAGATTAACTTCCCTGTAGGGGTGCACCACATAACCCAACACGCTCGATCCCATTTGGCCGGACACACTTTCCTGGGTCATGCCCGGCCTCGGAAGATCAACACGTCGCAGCCCTACCTAGGCACAACAGAGAGGTCAGCACGCCGGTCAAAATCCTATGGCGCAGGGGTCTGGGCCCATCGCCCATTGCACACCTGCACGTTGCGTACACGGCCGGAGAGTAGACCTAGCAACATCCATTACAAAGGAAGTTGCATTACACGGTCCAACCCGGCGCGCGCCGCTCAGTCGCTGACGCCACGAAGGCTTCGGCTGATACCACGACGTCGAGTGCCCATAACTGTCCCCGCGTAGATGGTTAGTGCGTATAGGCCAGTAGCCAGACTCAGATCAAATACCAAGATCTCATTAAGCGTGTTATTCTAAAATAACCATGGACGCCGACCAGGGCCAGGCCCACCTCTCTCCTAGGTGGTCTCAACCTGCCCTGTCGCTCTGCCACAAAGTAACCGTCGGGGGCCTTCGGGAACTCAGGCCCACCACTACCTGGATGGAACCACCTGCCCCTTCAGCCCCCATCTCCGAACAGTAACCTAAGTATGTAAAAGTATATAGTATTTGTACCCGTGATCACCTCTAGAAGTGATCACGGCCCAGTAGTATAGCATGGCAGACAGACAAGTGTGTAAGGCCACTGATGATAAATTAGCATCCTATACTAAGCATTTAGGATTGCAGGTAAGGTATCAACAACTGTAGCAATAATGATAGGCTATGCAGCAGAATAGGATTAACGAAAAGCAGTAACATGCTACACTACTCTAATGCAAGCAGTAGAGTGAAGAATAGGCGATATCTCGTGATCAAAGGGGGGGGGGCTTGCCTGGTTGCTCTGGCAAGAAGGAGGGGTCATCTCCGATGTAGTCGAACACACAGACATCGGCAGCGGTCTTGGAGTCTACCGGAAAGGAGTAACGGAGAGGGAATACAATAAATAATAGAGCAATCAAATGTAACACCAAGCAAGTCATGGCAATACATTGTGCTAGGGGTGACCTAACGTAGGGATAGGCGATACCGGCGAAGGGGGGAAACATCCGGGAAAGTATTCCCGGTGTTTCGCGTTTTCGGACAGATGAATCAGAGGTGGATTGTTGCAGGTTTGCTATGCTAGGTACGTGTGGCTAACGAACGGATCGTGTATTCGGATTCATCTCGTCGTTCTGAGCAACTTTCATGTACAAAGTGTTTTCATCCGAGGTACGGTTTATTTTATATTATTTTTCAAAGTTTTAATAGATATTCCGAAATTCTGGAATTATTAGTAATTCAAAATTAATAGTCAAATGCTATGTGCACACACTGAAGTGTACACAGCAGGGTCTACAGAGGCTGACATGTGGGGCATGTTGACTAAGTTGACTCGGTCAACATCTGACTGGTCAAAGGGTGAATAGTGCACTGGGTCCTGCGTGTCATGGAGAGTAGTTGTATTTAGGTCTTCTTTTGCTGTTAATAACTAAATGGGACCCGCATGTCATTGGGCCATTAGGATAACCTAACCACTAATTAATCTAACTAACGTTAATTAGCATTACTAACTGGCCGGCCCTAACACACACGTACGCACACAAACCGCACACATAGCACGCACACACTTGGCCATGTCCTTGGCCTGAATGGCCGAAAGTAGCAGCATAGTGGTGCAGTAACATAGCAACGCAGCAACAGGGTTGAGCAATAGCAGCGCGGGCATCAGCTGCCATTAAGCAGCAAGCAAGGCAGCAACGCAGCAGCCTGAACAACAGCAACTAGCAGCCAAATGCAGCGGCGGCAGCAGAACGCAGCACAGCGGCGACAGAGCAAAGTAGCAGCGGAGCAGAGCAACAGAAGCAACGGCAGAAGACGCGACGCGTGGCAAAGCAGGATGCAGCATGGGCGAGCACGTGTAGGGCAGCCAAGGTCGTGGCTAGAGGCGAGGGGCGGCTCACTGGACGCGGCCGACGCGCACGCGCAGGAGCTCAACGACGAGCACAGACCTCACCGGGATTTTCACACAGGCGACGGATGGATGCATAGCCGGTCTAGTTCGAACTCCCGCACCATGGCATGTCAGATGGGGGTGGTAGTGGTGGCTGGGGTGGCCGGAGGCAAGCGCAGCGTCGACAATGGCGGCTGCCGGAGTTCGGGCGTGCCCGGACTCGGAGTTGCGGGGCACGGGGAGATGGTTGTGAGTGTCGCGGGTTCCTAGAGAGCCAAGGAGCTTGCTGCAGAGCTCGGACGCAAGCTGTGCTTGCCGTGGCCATGGTGACGAGGCGAAAAGCGGCGACAGGATTCGGCATACGACGGAGACTAGCGCTAGAGGACGAGCACGAGCAAGCTAGCAGAGGGGATTTATGACGGAGCTAACCTAGGAGCTCAAGGAGGCTCGTTGAGTGAACGGGAGCAGCAGGGGTCGATGGATTTGGCGACGAACGCCAGCGACAGCAGAGGAGGACTCGGTCGATCCCGACGCGGTGGCGATCTTCTACTCGAGCTCGGGGTCGGAGAGGAAGAAGCGGGCGGTGGCGGTGCTTCCAGGCATAGTCCTAGGCGGCGGGAGGTCGCTGTCCGCGCGGTGAGGGTGACCATGGCGATGGAGGTCTTGTGTCGTCACGGGGAAGAAGAAGCGGCGTGGGCGAAGGGGGAAAGTGGGGATAGGGTTCGACCACGGGATCAGGGGAGGTCTTATACGGCGTGGGGCATCGCCGGATGGCTGCCGCGTGCGGCATCCGCGCCATGGACGGCACACCAGCGTCCACCGCGCCCTGATGAACAGGGTTGAAGACAACCTGGTGATGTGCTGGGCCTGGCACTGTGCGTGTTGGGCCATGTACACTGGTTTCCTTTTTTTATCCTTTTTTATCCTTTTTTATGTTATTTCTTTTCTGTTTTATTAGTCTCCTTTTATTTTAGTTTTTTATTTTGCACCTAACTTAGTACTAAAATTAAGTCCACTACCACAAAATGTTGAACTCCAAAATAAATTAGTTTAAAATTTTATAAACTATAACTAATTGCTTTTGCTGCTGTTTTATTTATCCAAGAGCATTTAATTATTTTATAAAAATGTGGTCTCTCCACCCCAATTACATATGCAATATTTGGTTCACTCCGAACATTTTATTTTTAATATTTGAAAATTTTTATTGTTTACTTGAATTTGAATTTGAATTTGAATCGGTTTTGAACTAACACGAGATTAGCACAGTAATCGAAGTGACGTGGGATAATTAGCAGAGGGTTACGGTAGCTTAATTATTCGGGCGTCACAATTCTCCTCCACTACAAGAAATCTCATCCCGAGATTTAAGAGTTTGAATAAGGGGGAAAGTTCTGATTACGAAATTCTAATGGATCTGCTCGGTCTTGGTTGCTCTTCTCGAAGAGTTTGCTCCACGATGTTTATCCCTCCATTCCTCTACTTCTGTGCGTCGGGACAAAGTTGTCATCCTTTCTTCAGGAACTCCATCGTACTTACGTAAAAGGATAAGGGGTAACTCGAAAGAACGGAACTCTGCACGGTTGCTTATCCGGTAGATAACATTAGGGAAGGTGGCGAAAAGTAACTCTTGAATTGAAACTTAAGAAATTATCGAGAGCAAAGTAAGGAGGTATCATGGGAAGTTTTGAGTGGGTAGGCAATCGCTCGATGCCTGAAACAGGGCATGAAAGGGGTTCAAAGCAACAGGGATAAGTATCATGTTTGATACCAAAATTGATGATCTCTTAGGGGGTGGCTCCAGAATTACATACGAGGCCACGCGCGAGGAACAACCTTGGGAAGAGGGGGTGTACAGGAGAGTCAGGTTTCGATCCTATGGAACTGTGGGTTACGAGCCCACCATGTGGGTTAAAATTAGGAAGGTCGGAGACGTCTTGCGTGATCATGCAAGCAAGGCATGTCAGAGTGTAGCCTGTCGATTATGTCGGCAACAACGTCGGTACCAAGGGCGAGGGATGAAGAGAACCATTTTCCTACTCATTGAACGAGGCGGACCAATAGGCAAAGTTCCTGTCCATCGGTGGCTATCGGAATGTCATCAACAATAGTAACAGGGTCTTACTGACAAAGTGTACACCGATGTGTTTACATAAGCAGGGAATTATCACTACTCAGTTAAGTAGATTACAAGAAAGGTTAAACAAAACAATGGAAAGGAAAATGCACTCAAACACATATTTCAGGGGTATATCCTTCCCAAGGACAAGCAGAGCATGATATCCATGATAGGATATAATGTAGAAAACCCTTTAGGAAAGGGGAGAGAAATTTCATGACATTACCCATGCAACGATGTTTGGATAATTTGATTAAGAAAATTTTGCATTGTGCTTCAAGTGTTCTTATTGATGATAGGAGTACCACATACATGCTTCGAGATAGCATTGACATGGTCTTCAAGCAAGGCTCAGACTTCGGATACACGAAGGATCCATTAGGATAACTTATTAAACAAGGCATTCAATTTCCTCATGGAAAAATGGTTAACCTTGTTAAAAAGGAAACTATAACAATAGGTCCTTCGGTCAGGTGTGTTAGGCATGACATCACATTACCGGGTCATATAAAGACCAACATTACAACTCTTGGAAATATGTTCCAACCATCATATCTGACTGAGATTCGGAACTGATTGGTGTTAGGATAACTTAGATTCAGGATGACTGAGAAGAAAGGTGCAACACAAAATGTTGAAATGGCATCGTAAGCTTCTCGGGAATTGGATATGGAAGCAAGTTCCGAATCATGAGTTCACCATTAACCCAAGGAGAGGATGATGAGGTGGCTGATGAACTCAACGACAATTCTTTGAGATTTACAAAAGATGATTTCCACAATTATGTGAACAATGAGCTAACATCAGTCAGATCAAATGATATAATGATGTATGTTCGATGAAAACATACACAATTTAACAATGATAGAAAGGTGCACCCGGAAATCTGGACTTAGGTAGCAAGATCAATGTTAGAAGGGTGATTCAATAAGCAATTGACATAGAATGAAACTATCGACCAATAACTTACATGCAATAGGATTGCTAGAAGTTTTGACTTCACACATCATAGTTAAATGGTTGGTATCCTGGTTAGAAACAACATGGGGACAAGGATATGAATGGAGATGGCGAGAAGTATTACTATATCAAGGATTATTAAGAGGTGGTGAAATTCTCATGACATTCTTGACATAAAAGATGGTAATACTCCAAGGCAACGAATAACAAATGCTGGATAGCAAGGATCTCAAGGTATAACACAAAACATGAACAAGTTTGTGTTTAATGGAAGGCAATAAAGTGGTCGATGATAACACAAATCATTAAGGGAAAGGATGGTGTTTCTCATCATGAATTCAGTTGATATCCTGGAAGAGCTCAGAATGCTGATGATGATCACGACACATTTGTCGAGATATTTCATGAAGATGTAATCGATCAATGATGGCATCAAGTCAAAGAATGATGAAGCAAATGGCTATTGGAACCATGGCTACAACACAAAATCCAAATCAAGCTTGCTGTTCAAGATGAAATGATATGACGTGCAAGATCGACGTAAGCTTAGCTCATCGTCGAAAGTTGTGCTTTGAGATTTAAGGACCAGGTAGCATAGTTGAAATCAGCGCGAGAATGATATAGCCGAGCAGGATAGGAATGACGTGATCGAGTTCAAACTCATAAGTAATGAAGGTAACCAAGAGTTGTTTAATCGCGGTGCGGACTCAATTCAGTTATCGGTGTCTTTGAGTGTTTAATAACTCAGAGTTCGTGAAAAATGGGAATCAGTGAGAATGTAGTACTTGATGAAGAACTCATAAGAAGTTATGTAGTTCCATGATAATCTCAAGATACCAGGGAGGTAATACTCAATGACCGATCAAAGTAGAGGTTGGGCTAGGGTATTGCTCTGCAGAAGACAAGTGCTCAAACTTGCACGAGAAATGGAATCAAGGAGAAACATGGTAGGACCCACATCCATAGATACAAGATGAACTTATAACAAGGGGATAATTATTTTAAGAGAAGCTTCCATGATAAGGTATACATCGTGTCCATGGGCATGAACACAGGGTTCAAGGTCGACTCCCACTTGTTCAACGCACAATCTTTCATTCACCTCTCGTATTTAAAAAATGACATTAGTTGTTGGAAGTTTTTTTACCTGGTGCAATACCAGATAAGTATGACCTATGAAATCTTTCGGGTTCACACGGATTAGGGAAGGCGTGGGTTCAACCCATCAGGGCATCTTAGGAACATATACCACAAATTTCGGAGTAAATAATACAAGTTCGAAAGTAGAGCATGGTTGAGAAAACAGAGGATACAATTTACCAAAATCATTATGTATCCGAGGAAAGGCTCACAAGCTTATAGAATATGAGGGAGTTGTCGGATAAAATCCAACAAAGGATCGGGTGGCCCACAAGAGATCCAATGTGAGCCTCGATACTGAACCAGAGGAAGAAAGAAGGCAAGGAGATCAGACTATAGAAACAACTGACTAACTCAAAGCTCAAATGCAAAGGAGTTATGAATTCCAAGACAAGGGATCAGGAGCAATGCTCTGATTAGGGATGGATAAATGGATTAGCCTTAGTGTTACAATCGATGGCAACTTGATTGGTCGAGATCTAGCTCATGTTTAAAATGACGTCTGAGCCAGAAGGATGACTTCTAGGATCTGATTGAGGATTGCGAGCATTCGCAACATATTGAATCAACAGACTCAAAATGATAATGACAAAGGCTGCCAATAAGATTACTATACTTATGGGATTAACCATAATGCAAGCAAGCAAGAATTTCAAGAGCAATAAGCAGCTAAGGATTTTCGGAAGATCGAATCGTATTTCGAAGACTTTTGTGAATTACATGAATCAACTGGGAATGAGCGGATACTCGGTGAGTGCGAGGAACTATCCATAGGGGCATTCAGGTGGCAAAGAACTGCAAGGCAGTAGACACAAAGGATTCTCGGAATATCCAAAGTATTTCAGGGTATCTTGTAATAACAAGACCAAGTTGGAAATGAAGTTATGGACGACAAGTGTATGTAGCCTCCCATAGGGATTTATCGGTGGTATGGAATTGCAATGGCGAAGGGCACAAGGGTCCCGAGGAAACATCAGAGAGTATCTTCAAAATTTTCAGGTGCAGCACACGATCATCGGTAATAAGGTGCTCTCCGGGTGAAGGTGATCATGAGATCCTAATGTTAGCTTTAGCAAAATTTCATTTAACCCGAAAAGAAGAGAGAACAGAGTCCCAGAGTAAGGATCGAGGAGTAAAAGATCCTAATATTACCCAGATGGTGATGTGGGCCCGTAAGCAGCACAGCCATGTTAGTAAAAAAAATTCAATGACTAGACTCAACTTCGGCCAAGGAGTGTGGAAGGGGGATTCCTACAGGCAGTCGGCTCTGATACCAACTTGTGACGCCCCCAATTCAATTGTACACTAATCATACACGCAAATGTGTACGATCAAGATCAGGGACTCACGGGAAGATATCACAACACAACTCTACAAATAAAATAAGTCATACAAGCATCATATTACAAGCCAGGGGCCTCGAGGGCTCGAATACAAGAGCTCAATCATAGACGAGTCAGCGGAAGCAACAATATCTGAGTACAGACATAAGTTAAACAAGTTTGCCCTAAGAAGCCTAGCACAAACTGAGATACAGATCGAAAGAGGCGCAGGACTCCTGCCTGGGATCCTCCTAAACTATTCCTGGTCATCGTCAGCGGGCTGCACGTAGTAGTAGGCACCTCCCGAGTAGTAGTAGTCGTCATCAACGGTGGCGTCTGGCTCCTGGGCTCCAACGTCTGGTCGCAACAATCGAGTATAGAAAGGGGGAAAAGAGGGAGCAAAGCAACCGTGAGTACTCATCCAAAGTACTCGCAAGCATGGAGCTACACTACACATGTATGCATTGGTATCAAATGGAATAAGGGTATCATATGTGGACTGAACTGCAGAATGCCAGAATAAGAGGGGGATAGCTAGTCCTATCGAAGACTACGCTTCTGGCCACCTCCATCTTGCAGAATGTAGAATAGAGTAGATGGTAAGTTCACGAAGTAGCATCATGTAGCATAATCCTAACCGATGATCCTCCCCTCGTCGCCCTGTGAGAGAGCGATCACCGGTTGTATCTGGCACTTGGAAGGGTGTGTTTTATTAAAAATCCAGTTCTAGTTGTCATAAGGTCAAGGTACAACTCCAAGTCGTCCTGTTACCGAAGATCACGGCTATTCAAATAGATTAACTTCCCTGCAGGGGTGCACCACATAACCCAACACGCTCGATCCCATTTGACCGGACACACTTTTCTGGGTCATGCCCGTCCTCCGAAGATCAACACGTCGCAACCCTACCTAGGCACAACAGAGAGGTTAGCACGCCGGTCTAAATCCTATGGCGTAGGGGTCTGGGCCCATCGCCCATTGCACACCTGCACGTTGCGTACGCGGCCGGAGAGCAGACCTAGCAACATCCATTAGAAAGGAAGTTGCGTTACGCGGTCCAACCCGGCGCACGCCGCTCAGTCGCTGACGTCACAAAGGCTTCGGCTGATACCACGACGTCGAGTGCCCATAACTGTCCCCGCGTAGATGGTTAGTGCGTATAGGCCAGTAGCCAGACTCAGATCAAATATCAAGATCTCGTTAAGCGTGTTATTCTGAAATAATCACGGACGCCGATCAGGGCCAGGCCCACCTCTCTCCTAGGTGGTCTCAATCTGCCCTGTCGCTCCGCCACAAAGTAACCGTCGGGGGCCTTCGGGAACTCAGGCCCACCACTACCTGGATGCAACCACCTGCCCCTTCAGCCCCCATCTCCGAACAGTAAACTAAGTATGTAAAAGTATATAGTATTTGTACCCGTGATCACCTCCAGAAGTGATCACGGCCCAGTAGTATAGCATGGCAGACGGACAAGTGTGTAAGGGCACTGATGATAAACTAGCATCTTATACTAAGCATTTAGGATTGCAGGTAAGGTATCAACAACTGTAGCAATAATGACATGCTATGCGGTAGAATAGGATTAAAGAAAAGCAGTAACATGCTATACTACTCTAATGCAAGCAGTAGAGATAAGAATAGGTGATATCTCATGATCAAAGGGGGGGGGGCTTGCCTGGTTGCTCTGGCAAGAAGGAAGGGTCATTTCCGATGTAGTCGAACACACGGACATTGGCAGCGGTCTTGGAGTCTACCGGAAAGGAGTAACGGAGAGGGAACACAATAAATAATAGAGCAATCAAATGTAACACCAAGCAAGTCACGGCAATACGTTGTGCTAGGGGTGACCTAACGTAGGGATAGGCGATACCGGCGAAGGGGGGAAACATCCGGGAAAGTATTCCCGGTGTTTTGCATTTTCAGACAGATGAATCGGAGGTGGATTGTTGCAGGTTTGCTATGCTACGTACGTGTGGCGGTCGAACGGATCGTGTATTCGGATTCGTCTCGTTGTTCTGAGCAACTTTCATGTAAAAAGTGTTTTCATCCGAGGTACGGTTTATTTTATATTATTTTTCAAAGTTTTAATAGATATTCCGAAATTCTGGAATTATTAGTAATTCAAAATTAATAGTCAAATGCTATGTGCACACACTGAAGTGTACACAGCAAGGTCTACAGAGGCTGACATGTGGGGCATGTTGACTAAGTTGACTCGGTCAACATCTGACTGGTCAAAGGGTGAATAGTGCACTGGGTCCTGCGTGTCATGGAGAGTAGTTGTATTTAGGTCTTTTTTTGCTGTTAATAACTAAATGGGACCCGCATGTCATTGGGCCATTAGGATAACCTAACCACTAATTAATCTAACTAACGTTAATTAGCATTACTAACGGGTCGGCCCTAACACACACGTACGCACACAAACCACACACATAGCACGCACACACTTGGCCATGTCCTTGGCCTGAATGGCCGAAAGCAGCAGCATAGTGGTGCAGTAACATAGCAACGCAGCAACAGGGTTGAGCAATTGCAGCGCAGGCATCAGCTGCCGCTAAGCAGCAAGCAAGGCAGCAATGCAGCAGCCTGAACAACAGCAACTAGCAGCCATATGCAGCGGCGGCAGCAGAACGCAGCACAGCGGCGACAGAGCAAAGTAGCAGCGGAGCAGAGCAACAGAAGCAACGGCAGAAGACACGACGCGTGGCAAAGCAGGATGCAGCATGGGCGAGCACGCGTAAGGCGGCCAAGGTCGCGGCCAGAGGCGAGGGGCGGCTCACTGGACGCGGCTGGCGCGCACGCGCAGGAGCTCAACGGCGAGCACAGACCTCACCGGGATTTTCACACAGGCGACGGATGGATGCATAGCCGGTCTAGTTCGAACTCCCGCACCATGGCATATCAGATGGGGGTGGGAGTGGTGGCTGGGGTGGCCGGAGGCAAGCGCAACATCGACAATGGCGGCTGCCGGAGTTCGGGCGTGCCCAGACTCGAAGTTGCGGGGCACGGGGAGATGGTTTGGTGAGTGTCGCGGGTTCCTAGAGAGCCAAGGAGCTCGCTGCAGAGCTCGGACGCAAGCTGTGCTTGCCGTGGCCCCGGTCACAAGGCGAAAAGCGGCAACAGGATTCGGCATACGACGGAGACTAGCGCTAGAGGACGAACACGAGCAAGCTAGCAGAGGGGATTTATGACGGAGCTAACCTAGGAGCTCAAGGAGGCTCGTTGAGTGAACGGGAGCAGCAGGGGTTGATGGATTTGGCGACGAACGCCAGCGACAGCAGAGGAGGACTCGGTCGATCCCGACGCGGTGGCGATCTTCTACTCGAGCTCAGGGTCGGAGAGGAAGAAGCGGGCGGTGGCGGTGCTTCCAGGCATAGTCCTAGGCGGCAGCGAGGTCGCTGTCCGCACGGGTGAGGATGACCATGGCGATGGAGGTCTTGGGTCGTCGTGGGGAAGAAGAAGCGGCATGGGCGGAGGGGGAAAGTGGGGGTAGGGTTCGACCACGGGATCAGGGGTCTTATACGGCGTGGGGCATCACCGGATGGCTGCCGCGTGCGGCATCCGCGCCACGGACGGCACACCAGCGTCCACCGCACCCTCATGAACAGGGTTGAAGACGACCTGGTGATGTGCTGGGCCTGGCACTGTGCGTGTTGGGCCATGTACACTGGTTTCCTTTTTTTATCCTTTTTTATGTTATTTCTTTTCTGTTTTATTAGTCTCCTTTTATTTTAATTTTTTATTTTGCACCTAACTTAGTACTAAAATTAAGTCCACTACCACGAAATGTTGAACTCCAAAATAAATTAGTTTAAAATTTTATAAACTATAACTAATTGCTTTTGCTGCTGTTTTATTTATCCAAGAGCATTTAATTATTTTATAAAAATGTGGTCTCTCCACCCCAATTACCTATGCAATATTTGGTTCACTCCGAACATTTTATTTTTAATATTTGAAAACTTTTATTGTTTACTTGAATTTGAATTTGAATTTGAATCGGTTTTGAACTAACGCGAGATTAGCACAGTAATCAAAGTGACGTGGCATAATTAGCAGAGGGTTACGGTAGCTTAATTATCTGGGCGTCACAGTAGAGCGCAGAATTAATTATCGCACTAGAGTGTCCATCATCACCCTTCTTTGTAACTTTGACCTCATCACCCAAGGGTAAACTTATGACTGAAGTCATTCCACACACTTCATTTTTACAAAGCTTTTTGCCAATGAACGCCCATGATTTGTCCCTCTTCTAGCCGACGCGTGGCCAAACTAGCTGGGTGGGAAGGTTGCGCAGTAAAAAGCGTGGTAGCGCGGGAACAGGCTCTTCGAGCCCACGCCTGGGGTGCGGTGTTGTCATGCGTGCACTGGATTCTGGAATCCTTCGCTATGAACGTCGTGACAAGACGTGACGATTACAGCCCGGCCAGCCCCCATTTATTACCACGGCCATTTGAACTACCCTTGTGTCTCTTTAACCCTCCGATCACGCCCCACCATTGCAGCACACCCACCACGAGAAATTCTTAGAGGGTATCATGCGCAGCTCCAATGGCGCTCTGAGCGGCTGCCGACGACGAGCAGCAGTTCACCTTGCGTGCCGTGGTGGAAACCCATAGAAGGTTCATGGACCTCTCGGTGGTGTACTCCAATGACTCAGTCTGGGGGTAGCACTCCATCCACATCTTGGAGCTATTGCTTGCCGAGGAGAAGTACAAGGTGATTGGCTTCGACCTTGAGTACACCCTCGCTCGTGTCGGGTCTCGTACCAAGGTCACCGTCGCCCAGATGTGCGTGCGCCTCCACGTCCTCATCTACCAATACTGCCTGGCCGCAAAGCCTTGCGAGCGTTTGACCAGGTTTGTCAACAGCCCCCACTACATGTTCGCTATGGTGGACATCACCAACGATGTAAAGGCGCTCGATAATTCGGGCATCGCCTGCCAGAATCTTGTCGACATCCAGGGCCAATACAAGATCAGGGGCAGCAAGGAGCATGAGAAGGACTCATTGGTTCACCTCGTCGAGGCCATCAGCGACCCCTACTACAGAAACATGAAGAATTCGTGCAACAAGGACAAGTGTGCCTCGCACTCAGCCTAGATGTAGAAACTCGAAAAAGATCACGTCGTGTACGCGGCCAAGCAGGCGTACACAAGCTATGACATGTACAGGCGGGTCGTTGACTTGAGGAAGTCCCTCCTTCCCCAAAACGACCAGGGATCTAGCCGGAAGCAGAGCAATGGCAAGCATCATCGCAATAATAAGTAGATTATTAGATCCTCATTTCTCCTACATTAGTATGCATGTAATTGCTTTCTTTGATGTGTGGAAATGTTATGTGTGTTGTCACTTGTGTAATTTTATGCTTAATTTGGTTATCCAATGCTGTATTTTTAAGTATATATGTTGATGCTGCAGATAGAGCGTAGATGTTGTGCAGAGAAAGAAAATCACATCGCACACGCACTAAACAATGGAACCCGTCGATGATGTTTTCATTAATCACTCACAAATTGTATACCAGCAATCGTTTGCTCACAACACACATGACTTGTTAGCAGTAATCATCTGTGTTGTTACCGGTCATTGCACACGTCTCCGATTACAGACATGTTTGCCTCGTATCACACACATCTTGTTCATTTAAACCGTTTCTGTTCTCATGTCTCAACGCAAGCAATTCATCCGAGTGAAACGCATGCGGTATATCGCACACACCTTTGATCTGGCTCACCGTTTCTTTTGTGTTGCCTAATCACAAACAGTTCATCCGAGTGAACCGTATGCTCTGTATCGCACACGCCTTCATCTGGCAGCCCGTTTCTTTTGTTCCTCCTCACCGCAAAAAGTTCATTGAACTGAACCGCATGCCCTTCATCGCACACGCAAATAAAACCTGAACCGTTTTTGATGCATCCATCATCGCAAACATTTTATACATTTCTGATGGTTTTCTTATAGCACCATTTGCGATTATTGCATCGGACATAGTTTCTAGAAGGGTCTCTGATCGTAGTGTCGCGTTAGCAGTATCCTATAGTAGTGCTTACTAGTACTTCCAGTATGTGCAAAACATGTAGAATTCCAATGGCACGCTACACAGTGTCTCTCTTTCAGTTCACGAAGACACGTGGCACATGTCGAGGCGTTGTCGTGACCTCCTTGTGTGGATTGATCATAGTAACGTGCTGATGATTCCAGAAGAATGTACTTGTCCTCTCTCATGCACACAGGAAGTACATGCATGAACCGAAGATGTGCACGCACACACTCATTCCCTCGCACACACACGCGGGTACATGGTGGGACACAATTTTGTATGAAGATCCACCCCATGTGATAATTTGACGCGTGTAAAGTCCTTCACTTTATTGATGGTGAATTAATACAACGCTACTCCATTGCATGCATGTGAGTTGTTAAATCATGGGTTGCTACTTCCATTGGTCTCCTTCGTATTCTGAGCCAATTTTTTACCATATTTTGAAGTAACATGGTATTTATGCATGTCATAAAAGTGGCACAAAAAAGAGGCCATAAACAAGGACGCAATCAACATGATCAATTTTTGCCACAACTACTATTTGTGGCCTTTGTACTTAAATATGGACGGAGTGGTTTAGTTCTTTGTCTTTGCCTCGTAGGGCTCTCCCAGTGCCTAGACTTGCCTCCCACCTCACTCACCGGATCCCTCCATGGAGGATCCTGCCATGGATAATCCCTTAAATCACAGGATCCCGCGGGCTGCCCTCTCGCTGCGGCCCATAGCACTACCACCTTTGAGTGAAACCCACATGTGTTTTAGAGGGGATCCATTGCTCTAGAATCACAAATCGGTGGCGCCAGAGGACATGCCAGGGCTGCGTTTCAGGTGGTGGGCAGCAAGGGAAAATCGGATCGAGGAAGCATCACATCGATTGGAGAGATGTTTGAAGGAGCTACGCCAGGCGCAGCACAAGTCGGAGGCGTACGTCGATCTCAGGGGAGAGATGCTGAGGGATGTCAGCATCTGGCAGCCTCGCGTTGATTTCGAGCTAGGTTCAGCATTGAAGGATGATTACAGGAGGGCACCAGCCGATTCTTCTAGAGGTCAAAGGGCTCGCCTACAACAAGGCCTATATGAACCATGACTCTTTTGTCGTTCGTAAAGTCTACATGGTGCAGGCTCTGGCTCAGATGAAGTGCCAGCGACTACCCTCAGGACTTAACAGGTAAGATCTGACCAGATAAATCTTACCAATACCACTTGCAACGGCTATGATTTGTACGGTTGATGTATTAAGAAAGTTCATGCCTTGTTTATTTCACTACTGCACACTGTGTGATGTTGAAATATTACCGTGTACAGCTCAATTTTACCAATACCAACAATAAACTTACAATACATGACTTAGGATATCACTAGAGATGCTGCCCATTTGCTATTTTTAGTGGATGCTAACCCTGTTGTACTTAACATGCCTGTCTATGTACTTACATAGGGTCATAACGGTCGCTGCTGTTGTTTGCCGTCGAGGCTAGCTGCATCCCATTTCTTATAGTATTTCACATCGTTTGTGAAATTCCATTTTAATTTCTACTATTTACTGGTTGCCTGTAGGCACACATGTCGGTGGCACTGATCCATACTTCGACCCAGAGGAACAGCTCGCCTCCGCCGTCCCTGACTTTGAGCGGGCTCTGGCCAAGATGAAGTACCCCAACAACTACCTCTCAAGACTTACCAGTATGTACAGTACAATCTTACCAATACCGGTCGCAATTAATGGCTATGTTTTGTATGGTCGATGTATTAAGCATGTTCTAGTAAACATGCCTAACACGTTTTAGCTACTTTCCCTACCTTTTTATAGACATTTGGGCCATTCTCTGCTCTGGTAACACCTGCCTGGTGATGTTTAACTATGCCAATTGCATTTTTATCAGTACCAGATTCAATGGCTATTATATCTGTTGCAATTAACAGTTGAATCCATTTTTAAAGAGTTGTATTTCAATGGCTACAAACTTACAAACCATGACTTAGGATGCTGTTAAGACTATTGCAATTAACAGTTGTATCCATTTTTTTAATCTATGCCTTTGCTACCATGCTACTCTCAGCAATGAAGATATACAAGATATCCTGCCCATTTGCTATTTTTGGTGGATGCTAACCCTGTTATACTTAACATGCCTATCCATGTACTTACGCAGGGTCATAACAACCAATGCTGTTGTTTGCCATTGAGGTTAGCTACATCCCATGTCTTACAATATTTCATATCATTTTTGCAATTGTGGTTTAACTTCTACCATTTATTGGTTGCCTGTAGGTACACATGTTAGTGGCACTGATCCATGCTTCGACCTGGAGGAACAGCTTTCCTCTGCCGCCGCTGACTTTGGGCGGGCTCTGGCAAAGATGAAGTGCCCCAGCAACTACCTCTCAGGACTTACCAAGTGTGTCCTCACCAGTTCAATCTTACCAATACCTACTGTAATTAATGCCTATATTTTGTACGGTAGATGTATTAAGCATGTTGTAGTAAACATGCCTAACAAGTTTTAGCTATTTTCCCTACCTTTTTATAGACAACTGGGCCATTATCTGCTCTGGAAGCACATGCTTTGTGATGTTTATCTCTGCCAATTGCATTTTTATCAGTACCAGTTTCGATGGCCATTAAGCTTGTTGCAATTAACAGTTGTATCAATTTTTAAAGAGTTGTAATGGCTACAAACTTACAAAACATGAATTAGGATGTTGTTAAGCCTGTTGCAATTAATAGTTTTATCCATTTTTTAACCCGTCCCTTTGCTACCGTGCTACTCTTTCCCAATGAAGATATCACTACAGATGCTGCCATTTTATTACCATTTGTTTTTTTGGTGGATGTTAAGCCTCTTGTAGTTAACATTGGCTTTCCATGTACTTACACAGGGCTAAGATGGGCGATGATGTTGTTTGCCATCGAGGTTAGCTGCATCCCATGTTTTATACACCATCTATTCCTAAATATAAGTATTTTTGGAGATTCCAATATAGACTACATAAGGAGAAAAATGAGTGAATCTAGATCCTAATCTAAACTATATCTATAATTCTATATACATCCGTATGTAGTTCATATTGGAATCTCTAAAAAAATACTTGTACTTAGGAACATAGGTAGTTGTATTTTACATCACTTGTGGAATATCAGTTTAGCTTCTAACATTTACTGGTTGCTTGTAGGTACATATATGAGCGTTGCTGATCCAAGCTTCGATTCCTTTTGCGTATGGGGCAATGAGATATTCATGAACAAGTGTCAAGTGAGGAAACTAACAAAGATTGTTAGGTGAAAGAAACATGTGATTGGAATTAAGCTCTTTATTTACACTTTGTCCAAGAAAATAGTGAACTTTAGGATGGGAAGTAATGCGTTTCCTTTTGCCTATGACCACAACAAGTTACTTTATCAGAACTTAGTATCTGATATTTTTCTCTTTTCAATGGTTTCCGGAGCTATTTACTGATGATTACCTAGCAAACTACCCAACCGGAGTGGAGACAACTAAGGTTAATGTATATAATTCATGCTACCATGATAATGCTCTAGATGTCTTCCTGAAGGCGGTGAAGGATGGGTGGGCTATCGTCACGAGGGGTTGGACAAAAGTGGTTCGTGCCTATGGCATGCAGGAAGGCACTTTATGGGCATTCCGCTTCTTCAACACGATCGACAGTCAAAATAATTTACACTTTTCCCGTCACCTTTACCGCCTTTAAATATTGTGGTTCATCATAGTTAATTGTTGTCTAATCCTGTAATTACTGAACATATTATACTAGCATTTTTTTATGGTTTCGTTGTTGAACCATTATGCTGAGAACTTGAATTGCACGTTTCAAATTCCAAAACTTCCAATTCGAATAATAAATTACAGGAAAAAAGTAAAAATATAGAGGAGATAATAAAATAATGTGCACACGGTTAGAAAGAAAAACAGTGTGTGCGATGTAAAAAGAGAACAGGCAGTCATGGAACTTTAGAAACGGTTCTGGCGGTAAAAGAGTTTGTGATGGATAGCCCAATGCTACACAGTTTTATTCATCAAATCGTGTGTGATGTAGTTGATAAAAGCAAACAGTTAACCAACACAAAGCATGTGTGATAGTTACTCCTTTCACACACGAGCCTATACATAAAACTATGTGGGATGTTACATACGAATGGAAGCATTTTCCCTAGATTGACTGTGTGTGATGTACATAAGAACAGAAACGTATTCCTTGGATTGACTGTGTTGGATATACATAAGAAAGGAAATGTTTTTCTGGGACTCATCGTGTGGGATGTAAATACTAACGGACATGATTGGGTTTCGATGCCTCGCCCGATCGCACAAGAACTCATTTTGCCCCATCCTGTGTCCCAGGAGGGCCTATCCCCGATGGTTTCTACGTCGTGTGGGAAGGACCCCCCTATCACCCACACTCACTTAGCGACGGTTCCAAATGCCGTCGCGGAAAGGGGTTCAAAACCGTTTGTATAGCACCTCATTGTACCAGTGATATGATCAAATTATATTAGCATTGTTGACAGATTGCACTAGCGAAAGTATGGACCCTAGGCCTCATTTTCAAGAATTACAGTACCGTTTGTGCTCACTTTTGTTACTTGCTACCTTGCTGTTTTTTATTGTTCCCATTACGAAAATTAATATCTACTATCCATATTACACGTGTATCACCATCTCTTCGCCGAGCTAGTGCACCTATACAAATTACCATTGTATTTGGTGTGTTGGGGACACAAGAGACTTTTTATTATTTGGTTGCAGGGTTGTTTGAGAGAGACCATCTTTATCCCACGCCTCCTACGGATTGATAAACCTTAGGTCACCCACTTGAAGGAAAATTGCTACTGTCCTACAAAACTCTACAAGAATAAAGTTGTGTAGCAGACATCAAGCTCTTTTCTGGCGCTGTTGCCGGGGAGGTGAGTGCATGAAGGTATATCTTTAGATCTTGCAATTGAATCTTTTAGTTTCTTGTTTTATCACTAGTTTGGTTTATAAAAATAAAACTACAAAAAAATGGAATTGAGGTTACATCATATTATTCATCTTTATAATGTCTTTCGTGAAAATGATGCAAAGGAAAATTGTGCTCAATTGATAGAAGAAGAATTCTATAAAATGTTTGACAACAAATCTTAGAATGATGAACATGATTGCAATGTTGTTGGTATGGACACTTTGAACATCCATGATGCTAATGATATGCAAAGCCATAATCTTGGGGATGTTATGTTTGATGAAGATGATATTTTTAGTCCCCCGAGTTTTGATGAGAAATTTTATTATGATGAAAGCATGCCTCCTATTTATGATGATTATATTGATGAAAGTGGATTTGGAGAGGTCATGACTTAGTGATGAATCCACTATTTCAGAAGAGGTTCCAATTGACTATGATAAAAAAGTTGCTAGCTATGATGATTATGGTGATGACATGTATGCTATATTGAATAATGATAACCATGAAGCTTGTCATCATGATTTTAATTTTCAATATCATGATAGTTATTTGTTGAGTTTGCTCCCACTACTATTGTTGAGAATAAATTTGCTTATGTGGAGAGTAACAAAATGTCTATGCTTATGCATCATGAAAAGAATGATTTATGTGATAGTTATAATATTGAATTTATTCATGATGCTACTAAAATTATTATGAGAGAGGAACATATGCTTTTACCTATTTCAATAATATCAAGTCTCCTCTCTTTATGTTAAAAGTTTTGAAGTTGCACTTGTTTTGCCTTCCTATGGTAGTTGATTCTGGTTCCCAAAATTGTTTGCTCACAAAATCCCTATGCATAGGAAGTGGGTTAGACTTAAATTTGCTCTTGTTATGTTTCAATTCTTTAATTTTATGTGAGCATCATTAAAATCATCATGCCTAGCTAAAAAGGCATTAAAGAAAAGCGCTTGTTGGGAGACAACCTAACATCTACTCCTAATGTTTTTGTGTGTTCATGTTGTTAGGCTACTGTAGTACTCATGTTTTATAGCTTTTGTTTCAATAAAGTGCCAAGTAAAACCTTTGGGATAGTGTGGATGATAGTTGACTTGATTCTGTGCAAAAACAGAAACTTTTGCACCCAGTAAATAAATTTTCAGTTTTTACAGAAGTGTGATAAAATCCTGATTCGTTCTGTACAAGATTTATATACAAATTTACCAGGTTTCCCTAATTTTCCAGAAGTTTTGGAGTAGCAGAAACTTTTGCGCCCAGTTTTTTGTCCATATCATTACAAACTGTTCTGTTTTTGACACATTCTGTTTTCAATGCATAGTTTGCTTGTTTACTAGTTTCTATGGCTTATATTGCTCAATATACATTATGGAAATTATAAGGTATAGTAGGCATTGTGTGAGAACACTTATGAATCTTTTCTATGACAGTACCAAAGTGAATGATTTGCTCTATCATACTAACCTATCCGACGAAGTTCCGTTAAGTTTTGTGTGATTGAAGTTTTCAAGTTTTGGCTGAGATAATGATATGATGAGAATAAGGAATGATAAGACCCTAAGCTTGGGGATTCCCAAGGCACCCCAAGGTAATATTCAAGAAGATCCAAGCAACTAAGCTTGGGGATGCCCCGGAAGGCATCCCCTCTTTCGTCTCCAACATTATCGGTAACCTCACTCGCAGCTACATTTTTATTCGTCACATGATATGTGTTTTCCTTGGAGCGTCATTTTATTTTGTTTTCTTTTCCTTGCTTTTATCTAGAATAAAATGTTGAAACTTTTTGCACAATAATCTCTTATAAATTTTCTACTGTGTGGTATATTTTTAGAATTTTTTGGAGTTACAAAAGTATGATTGTTCTTGCATTCTTTACAGACTGTACTGTTTTGGCAGATTGCTATTATGGTTGCATTGTTTGCATATATTTGCTTGTTTAATGATTCTATTTGCGGATAGCAGTATTAAATATGCAAAGGTATTTAGTATGCAATGTTAAATAATAATTTTATTGATTTTCTACAGTCGAGAATGATAAGGTTTTGCACTAACGTATCTCACGAGTTCTTGTTGAGTTTTGTGTGGGTGAAGTTTTTAAGATTTAGGGAAACCGTGATATAGAAGTAATTAAGGAGACACAAAAACTCAAGCTTGGGGATGCCCAAGGCATCCCAATAAAACATTTCAAGAAGTCTGAAGCATCTAAGCTTGGGGATGCCCCGGTAGGCATCCCACTTTTATTCGTCAACAATTATCGGTTATTATCGGTTGAGCCTAAGTTTTTGCTTCTTCACATGAGTTATGCTGTTCTTGGAATGTCATTTTATTTTATTTTGCTTGGGCTTTAAATAAAATACTTAGATCTGAAAGTTTTTAAATAAGAGAGAGTCCTCACATAGCTACTTATTTACTTAACTACTCACTTGATCTTCACTTATATCTTTTTGGAGTAGTTTGTCTTTTGCTCTAGTGCTTCACTTATATATTTTTGAGCACGTTGTTGTCGGTGCACAAAAGGAGGGGTCCTATTTTGTATGCCTTTACTTGTGCGCGGGCAGTTGGAGCTGCGCCTGCAGCCACACCTAGCGGGGCAGAAGAAGGAAGCAAGGCCACAAGACAACCAGAACAACGCCAAGCCAGAAACACGAAGAGCAGAGGGGCGAGGTGGACTCCCCCAGCAAGGCCCTTGCCGGGAGGCCTTCGCAGCCTCGGCAAGAACCTTGCCGGGGAAACTTGCAAAACACCAACATCGCAGCCACCCTTGAGCCTGTGAGTTCCGACGCCATCGACAACATTGGGACCGAGGCTCGGGAGGCACCTCCTTGGTGGCATGCAAATCTTTGTGGAAACCAGAAACACACAAGACTAGATGTCTCCCAGAAGATGACGATCCTCGGCAAGATCCTTGCCAAAGATACCAACAAGACCCCCGGCAAGACCCTTGACGGGGACGACCAAGATGCCACAACGCAAGACCCTTGCAGGGCCCCCAGCAAGACTCTTGCCGAAAACATTAGCGGGGCCGCAGCCAGGCCCACGTCTGCCAAGACTCCACTATTGTTCCCATGCAGCTGCCAGCCCACCAGCTGGGCAGGTTCCTGCGTGGCGACATGCGGCCTCTAGGCCGACTCGACAAGCACCTGCGTGGTGGCATGCAGATCTTCGTGAAGATACAGCCACCACACTAACTCAGCAGCCAGCCAACATGGCACTACACGCCTCGTCAGTTCAACCGCGCGTCAAAGCCAGGCGAGGCAGCAACAACTAGGACGAGCTTCCTTGTCGTCCCTGATAAAGCAAGAAGGGCATGTTGGCAGTGCATTAAATGCATTTGTCCTACGGTGCCAAGTCCCGATGATGATAAATGTGGTGCCTAGTCCCGACGCTGGCCCTCTATCCTCCGGCGGCTGATGATGCGCTCGATACGCTCTTCGAGCGTTGTGAGGTCCACACCCTCTGGCAAGCTCTCCAGCACGGTGGCGAAGTCGATGTTGGGGTTCCAGTACGCCACCTTGGTGAGAACCTTGGTCAGGGCACCCCGGCAAAGCCTCCGTGCCTCGTTGGCTAGAGAGGACGCTTTGTTGGAACGGAGCTACTCCAGCGCCTCAAGAACGCCCTTGAAGAACAGGGTCAGCTTTGCATTGGGGCTCGCACCCGTCTCAGGGCAATACCTGAATCTTGACATGCCCATGGTAGCCAGCTGCATGGTAAGCCTCTCCGTGATGCCGGCGAGGTGGATGATCCAGAGGTTTTCACCCTTCACATAATTCTCATGGTCGGCGGTGTTGTTGCTCCGCAGCTGCTTCTCATTCTCCAGGGCCTTGGTCAGGGTCTCTTCCCGGGCCCTGACCTCCGAAAGTGTCCCCTCAAGACCCTCCAGCTTCAGCTTCAGGTCGTTGCTGGAGTCATTGGCCTTGGAGAGCAACTCGGCTTTGCCAAGGACCGCGGCCTGCGCCTTCACCAAGGCACCATTGAGCGTGTCTTTCTCCTTCACCAGCTCTAGGACCTACTGCTTTAGGTCATCCTGCTCCACCTCCAGCTCCTTCACTCTACCGGCAGGGACCAGGGCTTAGGCATCGAGTGCCTCCATGTGCTTCTGCTCCAGTTCCTGCGTCCGTAGCACGACGAGCTTCTCGACCTCCTCATCCTTGCCGCGGAGCATGGCAGCGTGTGCCTCCTCGCCAGAGGCAGGGTCTTCCTCCTTGGAATTTAGCTCGGCCTGGTGCTGATGTTGAGTGGCCTCGTCCTTGGCGGCCTGTTCCCTTGCCGCCTTTTCGGCTTTCTCGATGTCAGCGTACTTCATGATGAGCTCCCATTTGCGCTCAGCCAGCAGGTCCTGAGCGACCTTCAGCGTCCCTGGCGACCTCCCCATAACGATGTCGATATACTCCTGGTCCACTGAGGAAGGATCTGGATACCAAGAAGAGAGCATGAGACGGGGCCAAGGTTAAGGTTCAATAAGAAAAAGAAAGAGCGAGGACAGAAAGCAAACGAATTACACGCTTCAATCTGGGAAGAAGTAGCGCCCTCCCCTCTAGCATTTGTTGTCGGGGAAGAGCCCATGCACCCATGTTCGTCTCCTCCTCCATATGAGTGGGCTCGGTGGTGGATGCCCTTGCCGGGGACGCCCCTCGGGGCAGCTTAGTCGAGGGGGGCAGCGTGTTGGGGGTGGCCCACAGCGGATCCTCCGGCCGCCGTTCTTCTCCTACAAACCCGGCAAGGTCAGCACCAAGGATTCACACCCCAATGTTCATCAATGCAGGAGTGAGTGGTGAACTTACGCTGGGGGCTGGGGCGGGGGCTGCGCCAGGGACTGCTATCCGGGCTGCTCTCCACCAACAACGGCGTATGCAAAGTACCCGCCGGGGCTTGTCGTCCGTCAAGGCCTTGGCCTTCTTCACCGCCCTCTGGGCCAGCGTCTCCATATCCCTACGAGAATAAAAACAAGTCAAGAAAACCGGTGCAGTCTAAAGGGACGGGGATGATGAAGGGATAGATGCTTACTCATCCTCCACCTCCTCTTCCACTGCCTTCCTCTTCCTCCTTGGGCTGAGAGACCCAAGATCGAAGACGACCTCCGTGTTGATGTTTGCGAGAGGAGGGGAAGGGGATGGAGTCCGGCGACGCTTGGACGAAGAAGAGGCGGTCGCTTTCTTCTTCGCCACCGTGGCCTTCACCACCTTCTTCTCTGCCTCGGCCCTCGTCAGGCGCATGTACTCCCGGGAGGAGGCGAAGGGAACATTCTTGTGGCCCGACGTGGACGTCGGTTCATCTGAGTGGGGGCGTATGTGATAACCTGGCTTATTATGGATGATAGACTACTCATATCAATAAGGAATTCCTTCTTTTCTGGGAGCCCATTCGAAAAGAACTCCAAAGTTAAGTTTGCTTTGGTTGGAGTAATTTTAGGATGGGTGATCGACCAGGAAGTTGCTCCCAGGTGCGCACGAGTGAGGACAAAGTGCGTAGAAAAGACTAGAATTGATATGTGGGGCCAGTCTAGATCCTGCCAGGAGTAAAGTCCACCGGCGGGTTTGTCCGGGGTGTTACATTGCACTAGCGAAAGTACATACCTTAGGCCTCATTTTCAAGAATTACAATACCATTTGTGCTCACTTTTTTTACTTGCTAACTTGCTGTTTTATTGTTCTTATTACCAAATTTAATATATACTATCCATATTACACTTGTATCACCATCTTACCGAAGTAGTGCACCTATACAAATTACCATTGTATTTGGTTTGTTGGGGACACAAGAGACTTTTTTTTATTTGGTTGCAGGGTTGTTTGAGAGAGACCATCTTCATCCTACGCCTCCCACAGAGAGATAAACCTTAGGCCATCCACTTGAGGGAAAATTGCTACTGTCCTACAAAACTCTGCACTTGGAGGCCCAACACATGTCTACAAGAATAAAGTTGCATAGGAGACATCAGATTACAACCCAAATGCTACCACAGAAACATCAGGGGGGAAGATAGGGATTGAAAGAGCCAGCATCAGCATCCCGGTCTAAGCACCCCCGGCCTCCATCCTTGCGATGCACGGTACACATCGTTTGCCACCTGCTCGCCACTAGTGCCACTGATAAAATGAAGTAATAATATAGTTAAAATAGAGTGAGTGTCCTCTCTAGCATTTCATTTCCAATGTAGATAAAGAAAGTGCTTCTCTTTGTTAGTATATGTTTCATCAACTAGTCCCATTGTTAAAGTTTAAGCATTTCTGCAAACTGGGGTGCTTAATTTTAGTTGATCTGCACAAAAATAGAGATTGGAATGTCTGAAGGCCCCTCCTTGTACCACCGATGTACACTGATGTTCATCATTGACAGAAGGTATATCAGGGAGACTTGGGTCAATTTCCAGTATGAGGCCTATTGTATGAGGCGTCGCAGGGCCCATCTCGCTGTCGCAGCATGGCATACTATGACACTATCACAATATTTTCTTCTATTTATTAGTGTATGTTTCATAAACTAGTGCCACTATAATGTAATCATGCATTTTCATTATCTTTGCAAACAGGGTTATTCAACTGCATTTTGGTGGAACTGCACAAATGTACGGATGCAACTGGCATATATGCAGAGTGCGAGGTGTGCCAAGTAAAAATTACTGACACCAACCATGCTCCATGCACGCATTGGCATCCACCACCACTAGTGGGATGTGTGGCGCTCACTGTGGACGGACCTTTCTCGGCAGCAAATCTTCTAACCAAATACTAGTAGCTTATATTGGCAGTTTTCTAGGGAGTACTCTTTTCTGAAAGAAGCACCAATCTATTTTTCTTTATTTGCACATAGTGTCACAACTTTGACACAAAGATGCAGAGCTATTTTAGGGTGATTGGCGTAGTACTCGGAGACTGATTGCAAGCATAATTTTCATTAGCCGTCACACTGATTGTAAGCATGAGCAGATGGAAGATTAGGTTATCCAAGGCTTACCTTAAACCCTACCGCCGCTGTTGAAACGAGGCGAGCGTCGAGGAAACCGTGGAGAACGGAGGGGAAGCAACGTCGCACCATCCGACCTCTTCTTGCGGTGGGAGAACGAATACTCCTGTGGCTCTGGCTAGCTCTGCACCCTCACGAACAACATACCATACTCGATCGATTCATTATCCTCTGGATGCTCGACCTTCGACCTGTATGCCCACCACCTCCGCCTGACTTTGGCCTAGGGCGAATCTTGCTGCTCCATCACCCAGAGGAGATACTCGATGAACTAAAGGACTGCGGTGTGACTGCCACCGAGGAGTACATCACCGCCCTCATCATTGCCGTCTCGCTCTTTCACATACATTGCCACATGGCCCTCACCGTCCATGAAATCTCCCACTCATTGTCAAACCAAGTAAGGATCTCCTTCAACCTGGCTGACTTTGCCTGGCCGCCGCTGGTGATCTGCCCGATTCGCTACTGCACCCTCTCCATAGATGTCCTTCTGAGAGGCCGGTGCTAGCTTTGGAAGATGGCAGGAGAGACGATGGTCTTGCAAAAGAGAAGAGCGAGAGGCGATAGGGTGGTTTTGCAATGGAGAAGATGGAGAGGAGATGGGTGGTTTTGCAATGGATAAGAGGGAGAGGCAAGACGGTGGTTTTGGAATGGAGATGATGGAGAGGACAGGAGGTGGTTTTGCAATGGAGAAGAGGGAGAGGTGCGTGCGGCAGCGATTTATGATAGGATGAGAGGGCCGGCGCACTATGACTGGATCAAAATCAAAATCAATTTAACCTTCAATTAAGAAAGCGACCCCACATTAAATAGTCTCCCTTTTATTTTGGGTCATAATTGACCATGATTTTCACAAATAAAATATATGTTATACATTGCAAAAATAATATAATTTGAAAGTACATTCAGATACGAACCAAATGATGCCATTTTTGGTGACATGCATTCACATTTTTCTTGTCAAAATACAGTATGTGGTCAAACTTTGACCCAAAATACACAAAACAAAAAAATACTTCCAAGACCAGCGCTGCTCCTCTCCTCTTAAACCACCGCCGCTCCTCTCGTGTTCCAATCTAAATCCAGCGCCGCTCCTCTCCCGTTCCAAACAAAACCGGCACTGCTCCTCTCCCGTTCTAATCCAAAACCAGTGCCGCTACTCTCCTCTTCCATTCAAAAACCACCGCCAGCAAGTGAAGGTGCTGTGGAGAAGTAGATTGATGGGGGAGTATAACCGATACATGCGGATCACAGACGGTGACACTGTTAAGCTAGCTATGATGTTGGAGATACGGTCTTGGTTTGACAATAAGGACCAACTAGCAGCGACGGCGACATCCATGGCCATATATCTGCAACAGAGCGAAAAGGTGGCGATACTCCTTAAGGGAGTCACACTGGAGTACATAGAGCTGCTCCTTTGGGCCATGGAGCAAACAGATTGACCGAATCCTATCGTGAGGCAGTGGTGGTGGGAGTATCGATCCTAGATGGAGCATCCACCAGAGATTGAAGGATCGAGTTGTCGGTGTCCTGGGAATGGGGGTCCCCATACTTGCCTGCCTGCGGCCCACGGTGTGGCTCCACCAGCGGCCATGTATGGCCCATCTTCACCAGCAAACACTCAAGACCCTCGCAAGGGGCCAAGCCTCGCGAGGCAGACGGCGCAAGACCTCCTCGAGGGCGGCCTCACTAGGCTGGCTCACGAGGGGTGGAAGATCAAGGCAAGGGGCGCCTCGCGAGGTTCCTGTGACGCAAGCAATGACGACCAGGGCCAGGCGGGCGCCAGCGCGCACTGTCCTCATTTCCTCTTTGGTGCTAAAGAGGCAAGCGCAGGCGCGGCGTCCCGAGGAGTCAAGCAAAGGTTTCCATATCAGTGCAACGAGACCAAGACCAGCAGGACGGTAGGACGGAGGTCACCATGCAGCCCAGGACAACATCATCACCAGAGCCTTTAGCAGGCGAAGACCATCTTTTGACAGGATAGCTTGTACTAGCTGCCCCCCTTCAAATTGGTCGCTCTGGGATCCCTTCCCGCCTAATATTTGGGAAGAGGACCCGCACCTCTATATATAGGGCTAGCCACCATAGTAGGGAGGCATCTCATCTTGGAACGGATCCATTCCACCAAGGCAACCACACAAACTCGCCAAGAAAAAGAGCATCTCTCCTCAGGAGGCTGTTCTTCCCTTGTAACTATTCATCCTCAGCCCAAGAGGCAATCCACCACACGACATTAGAGTAGGGTATTACACCACATCGGTGGCTCGAACCACTATAAATGTTGTGTCCCTTTGTTCTGCGAGTTCGACGCACTGAGCCTTGAGATCGCGGTGAGGGCGTGAACTAGAGGGAGGAGAAACCTTCTTGCACACCCTAGTGTTCGAACCTCAAGGGTTTTGCCGGAAGCCGAAATCCGAAATTTGGTGCGCCGGGTAGGGGTGCACCGAAGCCTCTCTTTCGTCAGTAGACCCGCCAACACTCTACAGCGTCGATGTCCGGGCAGCGTCGTCTGCCCAAGAAGACCTCATCTCCGCGCTCCAGGTGGCACGCGCACCGCCAAACACCGCGGGGCGCGGGCGGCGTCGTCCGATGTCTTCCACCCTTAGCCTGCGGCGTGCATGGGCCGCCGCAAGGGCCTCAATCTACGCTGCCGTGATGGTGCCGCACTCCCAATGGGAACAAGCAAACATGAGGGCCACGCTCACAGTGGTGCGGAAGCTACTGTGATCTCGACTGATCGAGAGCGGTCGGGATGCATTGCTGGAGTGTATTGCCAAGATGCTGGACGCCGTAGCCAGCGGTACACTGCCTTTCTGCTCCTTGATTACGCCTCAGGCTACAGCCAGATCGCACGGTGGGCCTCGTCGCGCCCGCACGCCCCCGGGCTCAACATGAGGTTTCGTCGGCACCAGCGCAACCAGCGACGCAGGACACCCAACCACACTTGTGCCTCCCCCAATGCACCAAGGGTAAGCAGTGCCACCCACTGTCTCGGTGGGATGCCGCCCTACCATCCTGGCACACCGCGCCAGGTGATGTGGAGCATGGGGCACCTTGGCAAGGTTTCCGGGGCGACGGCCCTGGAGGCCTATGTGCCCCGCATGATGGACCAGTAGTACACACCGGAAGATGACCCCGGTCCATTCCTCGAGCCGGGCTGGGAAGAGGAGACGCTGGAAGCTGAGGCCTTCCAAGAGCCACCCGGGAGCCTCGCCGACCATGTCGGCAAACAACACCTATAGGGTACCACTAATCTCTCAGGAGCAAGCTTACGCTAACCATGGGTCGCAAGTGAATCAGGTCGCAGCGGTGGACGACGGCCCTAGCACGGGCCCTACTTCCACCAGGGGAAGCGCATTGGGGGCTGCGGGGAAGGGGCCGGGAAAGGCCCCTCCCCGCATCAAATGGAGCAAGGCGTCGCCTGGAGGTAGGTCCTCTGCCGGGGAGGCACCGGTGAGCCTTTCCCCCGGCAGAGGTCCCATGGTCGCCAAGGGTGCCGCTAGTGTCCCCTTTGCCCCTTGGCATCATCCTGGTTTTTTGACGCCCCAACGGTGGTCGACGGTGGCGCAAGGCGGGGTCCACGTCTGACGACATGAAGCAAGCCTTATTCCTGTGAAGGTCTCCTCTCGTGACAATCTCGTGTAACAATGAGTGGAGCTGTACACGCACCGGAGTCTCCAGAGTGCCACCCTCGGGCCTCAGGCGCCCCCGCCCACGTCTTAGTGGAAGCACCATGCTCCGCGCTGGCTGTCGACACTGTCCCCCAATGACTATGCTCACGGCCTGTGAAAGCACTTAGCTCCTCGCTGGTGAGAAGACCCGAAGATTCGAAGATAAGAAGACTAGCTAAGTGCCGGACACAGCCATTTGCTTTCGACCTCTTTTTTGTAGCTCAGACTCTCAACTTTTGATCTTGAATATGAAGTTGCATTTCCATTAGCAATCACGGGGAGCATCCTTTCTTGGTTGCATTGATTTCGTTAGTTTCTAGATTCATGTTTTGTTTGTGATTTACGACTGCTATCTTCCCCCATTTCGAAGACCTCGCGAGCGGGGGCTGGCAGCGGTGCACACGCACTATGAAGGCATCTTCCCATTACTAGAACTCGCTTCTTGCGGGCCCTCTCGGGTGGACCAGAGGACCTCTCAGGAAACCAAAACCTCGCGAGCTCGAGAGGGGCTCCTCTCAGAAGGAATGCACGTCCACAATCGCCGGACTAGTTTGAAGCCCGGCTAAAGCGAAGTAAGTTACGACATCAAGCCCGCAAGGGCAGTCGCGAGCACCCAAAAGCACGCTTTAAGCCTAGCCTAAGGAATGAAGTGGTGGTCTATTTACATGAGGGGCTTCCCCTCTCCAAAATGCTCTTACATCGTGAGGGGCCGTACCCAAGCTTTTTGCATGCAGGTTCAAAAAAAGGAGCGAGGGCTCAGCCGGACAGGCTGCTGGCGCCGTCGCTATCTCTGTCTCCACCGCCATCATCCACACCGCCATCAGCCGCGCTGCCATCGACCATGTTGCCCTCATCCTCTGCGACCACCATCGTTGTCAGATTTCGGGTTCCGGGAAAACCCTTGAGGTTCGAAAACTGGGGTGCGCATGAAGAGCTCTCCCCCCTCTTTAGCTCGCGCACATCATGATCTCACAGCCTAGCACTTCGAACCCAAAGAAAAAGAGACACAGAGTTTATACTGGTTCGGGCCATCGATGTGGTGTAATACCCTACTCCAGTATGGTGTGGTGGATTGCCTCTTGGGCTGTGGATGGATAGTTACAAGGGAAGAACAGCCTCCTGAGGAGAGGTGTTCTTGTGCTTGGTGAACTTGTGTGGCTAAGGATGATCTCTCTCTCTGGATCAAATGCCTCCTACTGTGCTGGCTAGTCATATTTATAGAGGCCCTGGTCCTCTTCCCAAATATTGAGCGGGAACGGATCCCACAACGGCCAAATTTGAAGGGAGACAACTAGTACAAGTTATTCTGACAAAAGTAGTCTTTGCCTGCCAAAGGCTCTGGTGGTGACGCCGTCTTGGGCTCCACGGTGACCTCCATCCTGCCGTCCTGCTGGTCTTGGTCTCGTTGCACCGGTATGGAAACCTTTGCCTGATGACTCGAGATTCCTTGCCTGCGCTTGCCTCTTTAGCACCAAAGATGAAACAAGGACACTAGGCGTGTTGGCGCCGGCCCGGCTCCAGTCGTCATGGCTTGCGTCATAGAAACCTCGCGAGGTGTCTCGTGCCTTGAACTCTCCGCCCCTCGCGAGCTAGCCTGGTGAAGCTACCCCCGAGGAGGTCTTGTGTCATCCGCCTCGCGAGGGTCTTGAGTGATTGCTGGTGAAGATGGGCCGTACAAGCCCGCAGGTGGAGCCATGTTCTGGGTCGCAGGCAGGCAAGTTTGGGGACCCCCATTCCCAGAATGCCGACAGTATCCCCCGGGCGCAAGGCGCACTCAGACATGGCTTCGAGGCGAAGCCAATGGGCAAGTGCAGAGCACCACGGGCCCCAACAACCTGCATCCATGGTTGGCGTGTGGCGACTGATTGGACGTGGGTCTCTCCGCTTCCCCATGCTGCCTCGGCAACTGCCCGTCTGACAAAAATCCAGGTGCAGGAAACCCTTGCCTTCATTGCTTTCCTTTGTCTTGCTCCAGATCCCCTCTCTCGCTCCTTGCTTCTGAAATCTCCAGATCTGCTTCATACCCCTTCCGACCTTCTGACCAATGGCGCCACGAAAGGCCAAGGCCGCTTAGCCGCCTGCCTGGTACGTGCTGGCTCTGGACGCGCCCAATGTCTCGGAGAAGAACCTAGCTGCTACGTGCCTGCTGATGGTGGGGGACAACAACGAGAAGGGGAAGACCGAGCTCCGGGCTGGCTCCGCCGTCCCGGAGGCTTCGAAGAGATCCTTATACCCCTTATTTATGAGCAGCGTCATTGCGGGCCTGGTTTCCCCTTTCTCCGACTTCTTCTATGCCGTCCTTCGCCATTACAGGTTGCAGGCCCTCCATCTCCATCCCAACTCCGTTCTTCTCTTGTCGATCTTTGCCTTCTACTGCGAGGCGTATGTCGGGGTGATGCCGTTCGTGGTACTGCCGCGCCACTTAGTCTTCCTCCAAATCAACAATGGCCAGGGTGCACCAACTTCGTTGCAGCCGGCAAGGCCAACGCGATCTCGAAGGCCGGAAAGAAGGCCGATGGCTTCAGGAGCAAGTTGGTCATGATGGATGCCAAGTGTGTCCACCCATGTTTGAAGCTGCCGGCGGAGGTGCCCCGGTCTGACGAGGGGTGGTCCCGCGCAAAGCTTACTGATGACCGGGCGAAGTCGGTGCTGGAGAAGATGACTGCCGAACTGAGGCCGGGCAACGCAAAGGCGACGAACCTGAGGGAATTACTGGTGCCGTGGGTGGCTCCTCTTCAGGCGCGCTCATGCCCCTTGTGGACGCTCATGGATAGAGAAGACAAGCTTCGCTTCAGTCCGGAGGCCTTGTCGGAAGAGGAGTTGGCTGTGGCTCTCCGCCTCTTGGTCATGGATGACCAAGAGTATCCGCTGAGTGCGCACGTTCGGTTGTTCCTTCGGAAGGACAGGGCATAGGTGGTGGCCGCCATTCCCACATTTGACGGGTGCAGCCTAGTGCCACCGGCGCCCGCTGGGGTCCCGGTGGCGATGGCGACGGCCGACGTGTCTTTAGGTGATTCACGCCGGGAGGGGGAAGAGGAGGAGGGCGTGGAGCGCGACTCGGAGGCGACTGCCGAGGGGATGGGGAAGACCTCCCCCTTGAGCAAGGCCGACATCCTCCGCACCCTTCCTAATGATGATGACGAGGCTGGCATCCTTCCGGAGAGAGAGGAGCCGCCCGATGTTCTGACGAGGGGAAGGTCGGCGCTGATCTCCCGAGACGACGCTCCTGCCCCAACACCGCCTGGAGCTGCTTCCAGTCCAACTGCTGCCCCTGCTTCTGCTCCTGGGGCCCGCGCGCTTGCGCCTCAGGCTGCGAGGCTCTCTGGCTTCAAGCTTAAGAAGCGGAGGGACTACGCTGCGGTGGACCAGTAAGTGTTCTTGTCCTGCCTTGTTCTTGCTTCTCCTGCTCGTCCTTGACGCTTCTCCGTTGTGCAATTAGGCCAACGCCCTCGGCGAAGAAGATAAAGGTGGAGGAGGTGGTACTGCTCGAGCCCAGATCGCCTCCTGTGGTCGCACCCCTCTTGATGGATAAGGGCAGCAACGTCGCTCGTGCTTCTCCAGCCCGATCATCCTCTCAATGCTTGGTGGAGCATCCTCGGGAGGAGTCAGCCTTAGTGGCCCCGCTGGCTCCGGAGGTGCCAACGTCCGGCTCGGGCGCTGGGGTCCCCGAAGCTCAGGAGCTTCTGTCCTCCGAGGCCATGGTGACGACGTCGCCTCCTCCTCCTTCTGCCGCATTGTTGTCTCCGGGTTCTTCTGCCTCTCCTGACGTCCTGAAGCGCGCTCTTTCCATGATGGCCCTGCTGTGAGAAGATTTTCAAGGCACCGTCCATTGCCTGGTGGCTGGGCACCTGGAGCTGCTCTCTGGCTCGCTTCACTTCAATGTGTCTGTCTGGGCGACGTTGAGCCAAGCTGCTGTCGACAACGAGAAGGACAGGGAGGCCGTCGCCCAAGCCGTTTCCGCCTGCGAGGCGGCTCCGAAGGATGCCGGGGCCGCCCAGGACCACTGTCAGTCGCTGGAGGCCGAGCTGGAGACCGTGTGGAGGGAGCGCACGAAAGAATCCCGAGGCCGCAAGGCGGAGGAGGAGAAGATGAAGGCCCGAGAGGACGCTGTCAAGGATCGCGATGCCTGACTGGAGCAGTTGGCGAAGGCACAGGCCATAGAGCGCAGCTGGCTGGAGGAGCTGGAGCAGAAGCCACAGGCAGAGAAGGCCGAGCTTGACGCCAAGGCAAAGGTCCTTGCTGAGGACCGCGCGACCTTCAAGCTCCTTGAGGAGAGGTCTCGGACGACGCTACAGTCACTCTACAAGAAGGGATTGGAGGAGCCGCTGGCCACCGCCGAAGAGGGCCCCACCTAGCTGCTTCCTTATCTGGTCGCTGCGCTGGAGGACGTTGTGAGTGGTATCGGCCCCATGGCGGAGGAAGAAGCCCATGTTCTTTCCTCAGCCACACTAACGCACGTCTTCAGCCGCGCTAACGCACGTCTTCAGCCACCTCCAACTTTGCGATCCTGCCACCCGCCTTGATGAGCTGCTGGAGCCTGTGGACGACGAGCATTGCGTGGCTGCTGCCGCTGCCGTGAAGGGGCAGCTGGAGGCCCTGCTGAAGAGATTTTATGCCTTCGTTCCTGCGCCCCCGACTGGCAGTGCTACTGATCCTGCAACTCCGGCTGGTGGTACAGGTGCAGGCGACGCCGTTGAAGAAGAAGCATCCCTTGCAGGAGACGGCGGTGTCCAGGGATGACGGGATGACTTGCTGGCAGGTCCTTTCCTGCTTAGTTTCTGCAATATGCACCATGCCTCGTGGAGGCGTTAAACTCGCGTTTGGTTTCAAGAGAACAATATGTCTGGTAGTATTTGCTTTGAAATTCTGCGATTTCCTTTCCATTTGCTTTACATTCTACGTCGGCAGGGCCCGACCCCGCTCATACCACAACCGCCATTGGGCCATCCGGATCACCAGGACGAACCAAGGAGTGAGGGGCTACGTGATCAGTTAGGCTCTTGAGTCGCGATGCTCAGGAGTCCCCCTTGACACGCAAACAACCTATAGAAAGGAGATCTGGCAGTAGGCCTAGTGTTCTACGTCGGCAGGGCCTGACCGCATGCATACCTCTGCCGCCATTGGGCCGTCCGGATCACCAGGATGGACCAAGGAGTGAGGGGCTACATGGTCAGTTAGGCTCATGATTCGCGATGCTCAGGAGTCCCCATTGACGTGCAAACGACCTTCGTACCTTGGCTCCACTTGGGAGGGCGCGCAACGACCAGGTCCGAGGGACCTGGTAGGGTGGCGTACGCTTGGGCATGACGCGAGTGCAGCCCCCGTGCCCAGCCCCCTCGCGCGACTCTCCCAAGGGGAGGTGTTGTGATGAGGCCAGGCACAGAGCTCGGAGGCTCCCTGAGGTTGATACGACCGTGAGGCTGCCCTCAGTTGTTTATCACCAGCGCGGAGCATAGTGCTTCCTCACTTGCACGGGCATAGCCGCTCCTCGGCAGTGTCGACTGTCAGCGTGGAGCATGGTGCTTCCATTGGCATGTGGGAGGGGACTCCCTACTGCGGAGAGCTCCCGGGTCGTGTATAGCCCTTCCCTGACATGTGGCTTGCTTGCTAGGGCCAGACGAGGTGTGTCTGGGCACTCGTGAGCCAGCGCGGGACTCATGAGGCCCTGCCTCAAGGCGGGTTGCGCCTGGTCTTGGTTCTTCATGGCTATGGCGTTCCTGTGAGATTGTTTGACAACCTATGCCGAATGGTTTTCCTAAGGTTATCACATGAGAAGGCCAAGAACCAACGACCCCCAGGAGGTGACGTGAACGGGGCCAGCCCGCCAGACAGAGCTCAGCCATTGGATTTATCGACACTGTAGGGACTGGCCCGAGCACAGACATTGTGCCTGGCCTTCTTATGCGAAGGTTCCTGTAGAAAGACGATCGGCGCGCGGCTCCCATGGTGGGCGACAATCAAGCAGCTGATAACCATAGATAGATTATACATGAAAACCAAACTAGCTTAGGTAAATGCAAGAATGATACATGCCACTGGGTTGGACCCGAGCGGCCTAGGGATGATGCAGCCTGAGGGGCACCCCCAGCAGGGTGAACTAAAGATGCGAGCGGATACATGCCGCGGGGATAGACCCACACGACCTAGGAATGATGCAGCCCAGGGGGGCTCCCAGCTAAATAAACATGGAAAATGTCACCTGGTTTGGTTGTCGGAGGAGTGTTGGGGTAGCTGAAGATGGGTGGCGAAGAAGTTGCTCCGCACGAGCCATCGTGATCGGAGCCTCGGGAGGCTCTGGAGGCTCAGGTAGCCTCCTGAGGACCATCTCCATCTCCGCCAGGACTGCGTGATGCCTGGCCTCCTGACCTACCAGTTTGCTCCGCAGATTGCGCTGGAAGGCGGATGCCGCACTCGGCAGGCCGAACGGCATGCGGACGTAGCCATGAGGTGGACCCTCACACCGGCCAGCTTGCAAAGGCCAGAAGTGCTCCTAAGATGCGGCCCTGTTGAGCCCCGGGACATCGATGGAGACGTGCAGCTCACCATCCTCGCCTGGGTGGGGAGCTACGCTAGGTGGGTGGCGGTCGCCGCGTATTGCCTTTGCTCCTCGAAGCTCCTGAGTGGTCTTGATGATGAACTCCTGAGCGCCAGGCGCTCCTCGCCCTGTGTCCTCCTGGGGGAAACATGCCGCGAAGCACGCCTCCACGTGGTGCCCGAGCGTCGGGCACGCCTCCCTATGCGAGGGAGGGAGGGGCCCCAGGCGCAGGCGCCGATCCTGACATGGCGCCATTGGAGGTGCCGCTCCCCTGAGGCCCAGTGCGGTGTAGCTGCTTCTTCTTCATGGGGTTGGCCTCAGGATGGTACTGCACACCCGCGCTGTCAGGGTCTTCGGTTGCTGCAGCTTGGAAGGCGCGCTCAAGGGAGCACCCCGCACTGTTATGATTCCACCGCTTCCCGGTATCTTGAGGACGTTGTAGCCCTAGTGGGTGACTGCCATGAATTTGGCTAGCGTTGGGTACCCGAGGATGGCATGGTACGGGAGGCGGATGTGGGCGACGTTGAAGTCGACGAGCTCGGTGTGGTACTTGTCATGTTGACCGAAGGTGACAGGGAGACGAACTTGCCCTATCGAAGTGGTAGAGCCGTCAGTCTCTCCTGAGAAAGGCTTGGTGGGATGGAGCTGATCTTATGGCACTTGAAGGCTGTCGAACGTTTCGACGGACAGGACACGGAGCCCTGCACCACCGTCGATGAGGGTCTTGGTGACTTGGACATTGCTAATTACGGGTGAACAGAGCATTGGGAGAATGCTGGCGGTTGCCGCGCATTTGAGCTGGTCCGCCGAGCTAAAGGTGATGGCGTACTTGGACCATCTGAGCGGGCGCGTGGCCTCGAGCTTGGGGAAGGGCTGCATTCACCTCACGAGAGAACTGCTTGAAGATGCGCTGGGAAGCTGGGTCCTAAGCGCCACCCAAGATGCAGGCAATGGCGCGTGGCTCCTGGAAGCCCCCAGCCCCTTCGTCCTGTTGGTGGTCGTCGTTCCTCCTAGGTGGCGGAAATGGAGGGAGACCAGGATTTCCCTGAGGACGGTCCTCGCAAGGCTGGTCCCTCCAGGCGCCCTCATGAGCCTGATCCTGCTAGCGATCGCCGTGAGGCTGGTCACACCACTCCTGGCGGGGCCTGTGGTCGTCCCAACGTCCTCCACCTCGTCCACCTCCTTGGTCGTAGCCCCGGTCATTCCGCTTGGGGCGTCGACTGAAGCGTCCATCTTGAATGGCCCTGAGCTCTCCATAGCCGTTGGTGTTGTGGCTGTGCACATTGTGGATGGCGCTGGACGTACGGCTGCCCCGGCCCTTTGCGCTTCACGTCCTTGACCTTGGCCTTCTTCTCCTCTGGATCCACAGCGGGGAGCTCCAGGAGGGAGAGGCGCCCCTCCTCAGCTCTTCCACACTTGGTTTCTATGTTGAACAACTCCAAAGTCATGCATAGCTCCTCGTGTATGGTGAGCTCCTCCTTCATCTTGATGTCACGGGCGACATCGGAAAACGATGAGATGGTGGCCTCGTCCGTCACCTTGGGGATCTTGAGGCACATGTTGTTGAAGCGCTGGATGTACTTCTACAGGGTCTCTCCCGACTGTTGCTTGATGCGGCATAGGTCACCCGCGGCCGGGGGGCGGTCGCGAGTGCCCTGGAAGTTGGTGACGGAGTGGTCGCGCATCTCACCCAGGAGGAGATCGAGGCCAGGGGCAGGTTCAAGAGCCATGAGCAAGCGCTGTCCTTGAAAGCCATGGGAAACCAGTTCGCCATGACCTTTTCGTCGCCGTTGGCCGCCTCGATGCTCAGCTCATAGAGTTGCAAGAACACCGTAGGGTCAGGGGTGCCGTCGTAGAGAGGAGGCAGATCCGACTTGAACTTGCCTAACTAGACGATGCTACGCAATTCAGGAGTAAAGGCGCACCAGCCAGCCATGGCCACCGGGGCCCGTCGTGGAGGCGGAGCTTGATCTTGGTGTCCCTGCGCTACCACCGCAAGTGGCGCGTGGCCCTGCCATGGCAAGCGATCCTGATGTGGCAGTGCTAGGAGCGGTGGAGCGTTTTCCTGTGGATGGGGAACCACTTGGCAGCTTCTTTCTTCGTGCACAGACACATGGCGCTGTGGATCACGCTGCGGGAATGCACACCTTGGAGCAAGGACGCCGTCTTGACGCGGAGGGGGCGGAGGCGCTCCATGAACCGTGCCTCTCGGTGCAATGGAGCCGTTTTGATGCGGAGGGGGCAGAGGCGCTCCGTGAGCCACATTACCCGCAATTGGGGACGGGCGAGGCAGCGATAGGGATGGTGCAGGAGAGCCTCCCGCGGCACTGACGAGCTCGGCGATGCGGTCCAACCAGTCCTCGTAGAGGTTGTCGACCTGGCGGTAACGCAGGAGCTCGCGTGCCATGAGCAGCACGGCCTGCGCGTTTGAGGGTGCGCGGCGAGCGTGAGATGATGAGCCGGCCGGAGTCAGCGATGGGGTGGCGGTGCGGCTGTGTCGCCACATGGAGGGGTGCAGTGAGGAGGCTTGCTGCTCGTTTGTCACTGGGCTGGTAGCGGCGTTGGCGGTGGGTAATGGAGAACGATGGGGAGGCCCGCCAATAGGGGCTGTCTGAGTGACACGGGTGGTGAGAGTGGCCCGACACTCAGCATGGGCCCGGTGAGCGTCGGTCATGAACTTGGTGGAGTGGCGAAGCGCAGATTAACAAAGGGGAAAGCTTCAGCGCACCCCTACCTGGCGCGCCAAATGTCAGATTTCGGGTTCCGGCAAAACCCTTGAGGTTCGAACACTGTGGTGCGCACTAAGATCTCCCCCCCCCCTCTCCAACTCGCACACATCATGATCTCATGGCCTAGCACATCGAACCCAAAGAACAAGAGACACAGAGTTTATACTGGTTCGGGCCACCGATGTGGTGTAATACCCTGCTCCAGTGTGGTGTGGTGGATTGCCTCTTGGGTTGTGGGTGGACAGTTACAAGGGAAGAACAGCCTCCCGAGGAGAGGTGTTCTTGTGCTTGGTGAACTTGTGTGGCTAAGGATGATCTGGATGATCTCTCTCTTTCTGGATCAGTTGCCTCCTACTACGGTGGCTATTCCTATTTATAGAGGCCCTGGTCCTCTTCCCAAATATTGAGCGGCAAGGGATCCCACAACGGCCAAATTGGAAGGGAGACAACTAGTACAAGTTATCCTGACAAAAGTAGTCTTCGCCTGCCAAAGGCTCTGGTGGTGACGCCATTTTGGGCTCCATGGTGACCTCCGTCCTGCCGTCCTGCTGGTCATGGTCTAATTGCACCGGTATCGAAACCTTTGCCTGATGCCTCGGGACTCCTCGCCTGCACTTGCCTCTTTAGCACCAAATATGAAACGAGGACACTACGCACGCTGGCGCCCGCCTGGGTCCAGTCGTTATGGCTTGCATCATAGAAACCTGGCGAGGTGTCCCCTGCCTTGATCTCTCCACCCCTCGCGAGCTAGCCTGGTGAAGCTACCCCAGAGGAGGTCTTGTGTCATCCGCCTCACAAGGCTCGGCCCCTCACGAGGGTCTTGAGTGTTTGCTGGCGAAGATGGGCCGTACAGGCCCGCTGGTGGAGCCACGCTATGGGCCGCAGGTAGGCAAGTCTGGGGGACCCCTGTTCCGAGAATGCCAACAACCGTGTCATCATCAGAAGCAAAGGCCCTAACCAAAGCGTCCACATTGTCATCCACCCAGTGAGCGAGGTTGCCCCGGACGACCGCGGGCACTGGGGCAATGGTGGCGGCAAAATCAAAGTTAGGATTGGTGTTAAGGAGATGACTGAAGACAGGGGAGAATGCGCGCCTGAGAAGGCCTCGGCTCTTTTCGTCCACAAGCTCGCGAGCCCTCTCAACATGGCTCTGCAGGCGTGCCACAACATCAGTGAAGAAGCAAAGATGGCTTGCGTAATTCTCGGCGTGGGGATGAGGGGCATGCTCATCGCAGATGGTACCAAGCGCATGGTTGGCCTTCGTCCTGAGGTCCTGAAGCATGGGAGCATGCTCGCGCAGCAGCATCTGCCAGCAAAGTGCCTCCTCCCTGCTTTCCTGTGCGAGGGACTTGGCGCTAACAACCCACTATTGAAGAGAGAGCACCTTGGCACGGGCAGAGGCCAGCTCGGCCTGCACCGAGATCAGGGCAGCTGCGGCGGCTTTCTCGCAATGTTCCGCGTCAGCCATCCCTGACCTAAGGGCAGCGGTCCTTCCCACACCTTCCGCTTCCACGAGCTTCAGCTTCAGGTCAGACCTGCTGGCAAGATCTGCGCGAGCCTCAGCCACCCTGCGGTCAACCTCCTCCTGGGCCCTGGCCTCGCGCGTGCCGACAGCATCCTCTACTTGGGCGACTTGGCACTCCCTCGTCTCCAACCGCTTGACCTCAAGGCTGCGCTCCGTGGCCTCCAGCAATAGTGCTTCCTCGTGCCTCAAGATCTCCTCATCGCACGGGGCGCCCTTCATCAATGCTATGGCAACTCTGCGCTCCTCCGCCTGCTGCTCCAGGGAGGCGTTCAAGGCCTGGAGCTCCGCCCTGCGCTCCTCGGCAGCCGCGTGGCGATTGTCCGCCTCCCTGGCCTCCTCCAAGGCTCGGGCGCTGGCCTCTCGCGAGGTTGCCAGGAATGCCTCGGCCTTCGCATCGGCGTTCTTGCACTGGAGGCGCCCGAGGTTGATAGCCATCTTCAGGCGATGCCACTCCTCCACCAGGTGGAGGCCTTCAGCTTCAAGGTGAGCGTCGACGTCCGCGAGTTCTCCGCCGAGTCGGCTCGTCGTGCCCATTGCCTTCTGAAAGAGCTAGTGGCGGACGACACTCCGCTCGTGCACAAGCTTAAGCGTGCAACCGGGTCCATCCCCGCAGCGGGGGTGGCCGACGAGATCCGAAGCGGCTCACCCCCTTCGGCAGGAGCTAGGGGCTGGCGCCTTCTGGGCCGCTGACCGGGCTTCAGCAGGGGCCCAGATGGCTTGAGGCCCGCTACTTGAAGAAGAAGCCAGGACCGAAGTCATCCAGCCATTGTCCATAACCAGAGGAGGAGCCCTTGGCACACTTGCCGCGCCCCAGGCCAGGCCATGAAGGAGAGACGGCAAAGGCGCGGGCTCAAGGTGCAAAGCTAGCGTGTTTGCCTCTCCAATTGACCTCGCGTTCGGTGCGGCATGCTGGCTTGGGGCGCTCACGACAGCGGCCTTAGCAGAAGGGACCCTGAGGAGCCACTGTCAGGAGGGGAAGCAGCACTCGACAAATCACAAAGATAAGGTACTCACTTGTCTATGGCGATATACTTCGTCTGCTTCAACGGCCAGAAGGCATCACTGCTACAGCTTGGGGACCCTTTCCTCTTGCGGAGCACATCGAAGTCCAGATGGAGCTGGCCGAAGCGTTGGACGCAGCAACCAGTGCGGGGAACAGTTGGTGAGGCTCCCGAGGAGACGACCTCGGGAGTGTTGGGCAGAGGAGAGCCCTCGGGCACCGCCTCATTATGGCCCGCTAAGACCTCGAAAGCTTCGGCCTCAGGAGCAGTGGATTGCGTTGCCCCCTCAGCTATCACCCCAAGGCAAGAGTCACGTGCTCCCAGGGATGGCACCTCGGGAGCCTCGAGCAGCGTCGACGCCTCAGCACCCGGGCCTCTAGCCTCTAGCGGTGTTCGCCCCCCCTGCGTCCACACTTGGGTCAAGTTCGGCGCTGGCGGCAAGGAGGGGGACCACGGAAACATGATTCTTGCGGGGCCCTTCAAGGCCGACTAGACGCAACCCCTATTCATCGAAGGGGGGCATCTGCCCCGCGAACACCACATTGTTTGAGTAGCAGTACAAAGGACAGCCCTCTTGCGGCATGTCAGCTAGCGAGGGGTCGCATGTCAAGACCTCGAGCACCGTTCTTCGTGCCTCGAGCGGAAGCCCCGCTTCTTGAAGCCTCACGCAATCCTAGCCGCCGGACAGGGCCCACATCATCCGAGAATGGCGCTGGAGGGGGGCGACGCGACGTCAGAGGAACTCCTTCATCACCATGGGCGCAGTCATGTTGAGATCTTTCAGCCTCTTCAACCGGAGCCATACGAAGGCAAGGCGGGTGTCCACGAGCTTCTCATGGCCCCAGCCAGAGCTGGGAACAGCAGGCGTTGAGGGGCCAAGAGCAAGGGGCTGAGCACACCAAAGTCCACATACACCTACCGTGGCTGAAACTCGCATGTGAATGGTGGAAGCTCAAAATCAATCCCCAAGCCAGCCGTCGCAGCCACGGCCTGGAAGCTCAAGCATCCCGAGCACTACCGAGGGCTAGTCAGGTGCAGCGAGAAGAAATGTCGCAGTAGGGCCACGGAAGGGGGAATGCCCACCACGGCCTCGCAGACAAAAGCAAAGACGGCAAGAAGGGAGAGTGATTGCGGATCTAGGTGCAACATATGGATCTGATAGTGGGAGAGCACGGCATTGAAGAAGGCAAAGAAAGGAGGAACCAGGCCAGCCCACAAGGCATCGATGAAGAATGGAACCTCGGTGGATGTCTTGTCGATGGAGGCGTGAGATGCGGGCCAGGCCGCCGTCCTCCCCCATTCGTTGGAGTCTGTGGCGAGCGCAGTGCAAACATTGTCCATGGCTTCTTGGTTGAGCACCAGTGACCTTGTCCATGGCTTCCATGGCTGCCAGCTCCCCGACGAAGCTTCCCTGCCATCCTCTCCCTCGCCGTTCACATCGTCTCACGGGGCGGCTATCTGCCGCCGAGGAATAGGAGGGGACTGCCCCGTAGCCCAAGAGTCGGGCAGGTTGTGAATTGTTGGGAGGAGCTTAGGGTTTTCAGTATTTCAAGTTGTGAATTGTGTTTTGTGTTGTGTATTTTGAGAGTACTTTCAAATATGAATGTCTTTTGAATGTCAGATGTGCAGTATTGAGCATATGATGTATTTTATGGAATCTAGAGATCTATTTTTAGCACTTAAAAAATGTAGTTTCATAGGAGTATAAAAGTGCAGAAAATGTGATTCTCAGAGAAGAAACTGCAAGTTTCAGTTTCACATAAGAAACTGCAAGTTCAGTTTCAGATAAGAAACTGCAAGTTTCAGGGGCAGAGCATTTATATTAATACGCCCTTTTCAAACAGGGATAACATCATGTTGGAAGTTTTATTCATGGTCAGAAATGGAACTACCAGCCAGTTAACATCATGCTGATCAACATTCATGCATAGCATATCTTCATATGATGCACAGTCAAAAAGATATGCTATTTTCAAAATGCCCACACAATGTTGAGTGTGCGAAAAACAGAGAAAACGAGGGACGAAGTTTTGGCAAGTGTTGCACGTGGTGTGCGTAGATGACAATGGGGACCCCCATGTCAATAATGGTAGAGGCAAAAAATTGGAGATATTTTCCTTGCATTTGGTGGAATCAAACCCGGGCGGAACAGCTGTCAGGTAGTGTCACTTGGCCACTAGGCTAGTTCAGTAGTTTCGGCAGAAATAAGACACTTCCTCGGGTGGTTCGATCTCATCATGCGCCTTTGTGCGCTCGCTGCGGCGCTGTTGTCTGCCATTATGAACATGCTAAACAAACGAGAGGAATCTGGAGAAGACTATACATGGAGAGCCGGACAGTCGGAACCCACCAAGTCTATGGCCATACGCAAGCAAGTGCCTCATTGAAAAAAATACTTCCTCCTAATGCTATACTGACATTGGGGCCCACTGGTTTGTCAACACAGTTACATTTTTAGGTGCTTCAACGTAGTTACTAAAGGAGATAAATTTACAACGTAGTTGCAGCGCCGCTGTCTGCCGGGGAGCTGGCATGTATCATTTATTATCAGTGGGCCAGCAAGTATCAGCTGGGTTGTGCGCTGCCCCATCTAGGCTTTCTTTTTTAACATGCGCAACCCACGACATGCTAGTTTGTATTTTCTTGAGGGCCGTCGTGTATCGACCGGCCTATGGACCTCCCATCCGAGTATTTTTCCTGAAACATTGGCAGCCCAACTGATGTATTTTTTTGAAGAAAACACAGAGGTCTGTTCTATTTTTCTATATAAGAATAGGAACGCCAGGTCCAACTTATGTTTCCCTTCTAACTATATTGTATATATTTAATTATTTTATATGTTATTATATATTATTGTTATTGTCATGATATATTAAACAGATATTTACATATATAAGAAAACAATATCCCATATCTTATTAACTTATAAAAATAATTTCTTAACAATAAAATCCTGGATTTGTTTACATCAAGGGAACGAAAATCCCCGTGATTGTGTACAAAAGCTTGGTAAGATTCAAGGACCAATGTAATAATAAATCACTTATTATTTAAATATATTTATAACAAAATGCTCAGCCCCTATTTATTTTTTGATAACATTGCTGCGCTCAACCCAACATTATAATTAGAACCAGCCCAGCAAAATCATGTATTTCGAGAAAGTTCAAATGGCCTGTAATTTTTTATGAAAAAATAAATGGGCCGCACAGACGCTACATTATTTGTTCAGCCAGTCCAGCAAATTCGTGTATTTCGAGAAAGTGAAAATGGGTTGTAGTTTCAAAAAAATGGGCCGCATGGATGCTATATTATTTGTTCACCCAGCCCAGCAAATGAACTGTAATTCTCAAGATCGAATGGACTGTAAATTCTGAAAAAATCGGTTCAATATGTGCCACATTTTTGGAGGCTGAAATGTGGGCAATAGGTCGAAGCCAATGCAAGTCGTTGTCAACTTAGTCAACAAATGAATCTGACATTGTTAACCATTGGATTTAGATCCAACGACCGGCATCCATCTTCAATCTCTCGTCTTCTTCCTCCAGTGCCGCCGGGACCACCTGCTCCTGTGTATTGCTGCTAGCAGCTCTACTTAGCACGCTTCGCTGTGAAGCACTATCCCGCCGCCGGCCAGGCCATCCCTCCATCCCACCAAACATCATGTTCTTCTCCAACGACTACCGAACCACGCCGCACCAGAACCAGTTAACCCTCGTACACCTCTCCGTCTGCGACTCCACTCCCCCGTCTTCCCATCTCCGGTTCATTGATGTCCGAGGCCTTGCCCTCATCCACCACCTTGCATGCTCTCGGCGCGGCGTGGTCAACACAAAAAAATGAATACTCCCCTGCTAGCTGGGACCCACCATAGTGGGAGGCTTACTTGTGGGCCTACTAAGTTGACGGAGACGGAGTGCTTTGTCAACTTAGTAAATACGAACGATTCTAGCTCCAGTGACCGTACGATGACCATCCAATGGCCGTAGTACTTCTTCAACCTCTGGTCTTCTTGCTCCAGCCGCCCAAACCAGCGACTGTTGTGCCACGTGCTCCTGCCTTCCATGGCCGGTTGTGCTGCCGCGGAGGCCTCACCGCCCCCTACTACTCCCACCGCTGGCCAGGCCCTGTGGCGACGGCAGCCTCACATCACAGTCGAACAAGTCAACCCTCATACTCCTCTCCGTGTGGGAATCCACTTCCGCGTCTTCCCTGGCTCCGCGTCCTCCCCTTGCAGGCCTCAACGTCATCCATCGCCTTGGTGCTCACATCGCGGTGTGGACAACGTGGTCAAGGAACGACTTCCATCGAAAGAGGATTCTACGTGTAGAGGCTGACAGCTGGGTCCACGGCCGCACGCAAGGAAGTGCCTCCTAATTACGCGCAAAATAATGAGTCCTCCACCTGACAGCTCGGACCCACCGGAAGGGCCTCTGTATTTCGTGAAAAAATGTTCCCCCCACTGACAGCTCGGAACCACCAGCGATATCTTCGCACACAAGGAAGTGCCTCCATATTAGGCATGAAAAAATGAATCCTCGCCCTGACTGCTTGGACCCACCGCAGTTGGAGGCTACCTTGTAGGCCTACTAAGTTGATGGGGATGGAGGGCTTTGTCAACTTAGTCAGTATGAACGATTGTAGCTCTGGTGATCGTACGATGTCCATTCAACGGCCGTAGTGCTTCTTCAACCTCTGGTCTTCTTGCTCCAGCAGCCCAAACCAGCGTCGGTCGTGCCGCCTGCTCCTGCCTTGTAACGCCCCAAGACCGGCGCTCCAGATGCCTTCCATCTTTTCTGAGTTTCCCCGTGTGTTTTGTTTTGCTTGTTGCATTCATCATTCCATATTTTGCATTGTATCATGTCATCATGCCATCATGTATTTAATATTTGCAACTCAACTAAATAAATTGCATGGATCTTTGGTCCATTTAAACCGAGGGGAATCACATGGTGATTGCTCTTTATAACATATCCTCCCAATATTAGGGAGCTATATTAAATATTTCATTAATTTGGAATTCACTATAACACACTTGCAAAATATCCCAATGCCTTTGTTATCTTAATTCTTGGTCTCCAACCTTGCCATATATTCTTTTATCATATTCCGGAGCTCCACCAAAAATCTGAACATTTTTGAACCTTCCTTTTACCGAGTCCCAGTTCAAACCCATTTGAATTAAATTCAAATAAGTTTGAATTTACATCTTTCATTCACGACCTTTTCTATTTTCTCGGAACAAGCATATTCTTGTGAGTCCAGGAAAATAATCACATGCCCAAACTCTTTAACCTTTTATTCACTTCTTTTTCTTTCTTTGCATTTATTTTTTCGCTATGGGAAATAAGGGGGAGACAGTCGACCAGGCCTCTGGCCTTTTTCCACCTCCACCAAATTGGCCTAAGGCCCAGCCGCCGGCCTCCCTAGGTGCAGCCCTACCTCTCTACTGGGCCGGCCTCCAAGGCCCAGCCGACCCCACAACCGCTAACCCTAGCTCGACCGATCCTCTCGATCGATCCCCTCTCTCCCCTTCGTCCTCCTCCTGCGCCGCACACACAGTCAGGTAGAAGCGAGACCCTCCTATCGATCCCACTTCTCTGCCTGGCCTCGCGCCGCCTCTCCCCCCTTCCTCCCGTCACCGTTTCTCTCAAGCCGCCTCGTCGCGCAGGTCTCCCGTCGCCCTCTTCGGCGGGAGCAGGAGCTCCCCACTGCCGCTCCGGCCGGCGAGTCCAAGCTGCCGAGCAGCACCGCGCCCTCGTCACGTTCCCCTCTCCCTCCTCCTTCGTCAGCCTCGTCACCGACTAACCGAACCGATAGAAGTTCCCTTCCGCACGCATCCCTGACGAGCGCGTTGACCAGCGTCCGACGCCATCGACCTCGAGCTCCCGTGCCCCGCCTTGTCCGCGCGCCTCTGGCGAAGCTCCGGCAGCAACTATCGCCATGGATGCCATCCCTTGCCTCCAGCTCGAAGCTCCGGCACGCCCAAGCATCGGAGGCGACCGGATCGACCTCCCCAAGCACTCATCGCCAGCCTACCATGCTTCTGTGTGCCGAACGACGACGACCAGCGCCATCCCCCCTGCTCGCCCTGGTGCCGCACCTTCGTTCTGTCTCCTTGTGAAGGAGACGACTAGCAACACCCAGCCCCGTTGACCGCTGCACGCGTAGGCCTAGTGCACCCACCACGGCCTCCCTTCCTTGCGTGGGCTGCGCCCCTCTCCATGGCCAAGACCGGGACCCCGTGAACGTCAAGTTCGTCCACGATGCCCGAACGACTACATGATGACCCTGGACATGGGATTGCAAAACGCCAGTACATGGATATGCCAAGTTCCTCTCCAAAATGTGTACGAATATTCCCGGCGATGTGACAAGTACCTCTACCGACGACCCTCGAAGAGTTCAGATTCGTCAAGTTTGACTACTGTGGCCTGAACCACTACTCCCACGACGTCGTGTGTACCCCTACCATCACCTCAAAGATGTTGGAGTCATCAAGTACCTCTCCGAACGAATGTGAACCACTACATCCGCTACTATCGAACCCAATCCACTCCAAAATGAATGCTTCGAAGGTATAACCGCCGGAACGACGCACGTGGACTGAATGCATGTGTTGTATGAGATGAACTCCGTGTTTGCACTGTGCCTGTTTGTTTCATGCACGTCCCCATTTGCCATGCCGTCGACCCGTGGGAACCCGGTCACCGGAATCACCCCACCATCTCTAGCATGTTCCACATCCGTACACTTCTCTTTTGCATCGGTATCTCAATCGAGTTACTGGAACCGTAATGTTGCCATGGCACCATTGCCGTTGTCGTTGCCGTGGCACCCCTTTCGTTTCCGCTACGATGACAAACACTTCATATCATGTTCATGTCAACTTTTAACAAAATTGCATAAACTTGTATTTGTCATCTGCATCATGATAACAACATTTAAATTTTTTTAAATTTTTGTTTGCTTTAAATTGATAAATGCATATGAGGATTTTCCTGAATTGTTGTTTGTTGTTCCGGCCTCATTTATACTTGCCTTAATAGTGAGATTAATTAGGTTTCACCTCTTGCCATGTTAACCAACATTTAATATTGCTGAGTACCTAAACGGGAGTGAACTAAATAATTAAATGTGGTGTTTCGTCAACATGCATCTTGTTAAATGTTGAGCTCCACTTAATTCGTAATTTTGTTTATGCACTTTGCCATGCCATGCCTCTTTAAACCGTACATGCATCATACTTGCTTGTGCATCATGCCATGTTTATGTGATGGTTGTTTACCATGTTGTTTGCTTCTTTCCGGGTTGCTTCTCTCGTTAGCTTCGGTTTTCTTTCAGAGTTGTGAGGATCCGTTCGACTACGTCCGTTTGTCTTCTTCATGGACTCGTTCTTCTTCCATGGAGGATCTCAGGCAAGATGACCATACCCTTCAAATCACTTCTATCTTTGCCTGCTAGTTGTTCGCTCTATCGTTATATCATGCCTCCCATATTGCCATGTCAAACCTCTAACCCACTTTCCTAGCTATCTGTTGTTTGGCTAAGTTACTGCTTTTGCTTAGCCCCTCTTATAGCGTTGGTAGTTGCAGGTGAAGCTGAAGTTTGTTCCATGTTGGAACATGTTATGTTTGGATATCACAATATCTCTTATTTAATTAATGCATCTATATACTTGGTAAAGGGTGGAAGGCTCGGCCTTATGCCTGGTGTTTTGTTCCACTCTTGCCGCCCTAGTTTCCGTCATACCGGTGTTATGTTCCTTGATTTTGTGTTCCTTACGCGGTTGGGTGTTATGGGAACCCCTTGACAGCTCGCTTCGAATAAAACTCCTCTAGCAAGGCCCAACCTTGGTTTTACATTTTCCTAACAACCTATACATTCCCTTGTGTTTTCGCGAGCCCGAGGGTCATCCTTATTTAACCCCCCGGGCCAGTGCTTCTCTAAGTGTTGGTCCAGACTGAGTAGACTGCGGGGCCACCTTGGGGAAACTTGAGGGTTGGTTTTACTCGTAGGATGTCTCATCTGGTGTTGCCCTGAGAATGAGATATGTGCAGCTCCTATCGGGATTGTCAACACATCGGGCGGCTTTGGTGGTCTTGTTTTACCATTGTCGAAATTTCTTGTAACCGGGATTCCGAGGCTGAAAGGGTCTTCCCGAGAGAAGGAATATCCTTCGTTGACCGTGAGAGCTTGTGATGGGCTAAGTTGGACACCCCTAAAGGGTTTAAACTTTCAAAAGCCGTGCCCGCAGTTATGTGGCAGATTGGAATTTGTTAATGTCCGGTTGTAGAGAACTTGACACTTGACTTAATTAAAATGCATCAACCGCGTGTGTAGCTGTGATGGTCTCTTTTCGGCGGAGTCCGAGAAGAGAACACGGTCTTGTGTTATGCTTGAACGTAAGTAATTTCAGGATCACTTCTTGATCACTTCTAGCTTAACGACCGTTGCGTTGCTTCTCTTCTCGCTCTTATTTGCGTATGTTAGCCACCATATATGCTTAGTGCTTGCTGCAGCTCCACCTCACTACCTTATCCTACCCATAAGCTTAAATAGTCTTTTTCTCGCGGGTGTGAGATTGCTGAGTCCTCGTGGCTCACGCATACTTCCAAACATTTGCAGGTGCCGATGATACTAGTGTAGGTGACGCAACCGGGCTCAAGTGGAAGCTCGATGAAGATCTTAGTCGTTGTTTTTTGTCTTTTTCGGATGATCAGTAGTGGTGCCCAGTTGGGATGATCGGGAATCTAGCTTTTGGGGTTGTCTTCTTTTATTTTGGTTCCGTAGTCGGACCTTGATTGTACTCTGGATGATGTATGTTTAACTTGTATTTGTGTGAAGTGGCGATTGGAAGCTAACTCTTTATCCCTTTCTTATTTAGTACATGGGATTGTGTGAAGATTACCCCACTTGCGACTAAACCACCATGCGGTTATGCCTCCAAGTCGTCCCTTGACACATGGGAGATATAGCCACATCATGGGTGTTACAAGTTGGTAATCAGAGCCATCCCCGACTTAGGAGCCCCCTGCTTGATCGAATCGCTGGCGTTGTTGAGTCTAGAAAAAAATATTTGGAGCCTTAGGATTATATATATCGGAGAGTAGGATTCTGTTTACTCCTCAGTCCCTTCGTCACTCTGGTGAGGCCTCCTAAAGTAGAAGTTTTGACTTCCCTATCCTCAAATTGCATGATTTTTTTAGGATCACATGGGTATCTTGGAATCGTTCTGATAGTATTGTCATGAGAAAATTGTTCTTGGTGCCTCCTAACATTTAGGGGTTGTGGCAGTTTCCCGGGGAGTTGAGCTCTGAGGTGTTGTCGTCACAATTTTATCGTTCCAGTTCTGGAATACCTGAGTTCGCCGACATCGAAAATCTCTTTTATGCAGTTGTTGGTGAGATATCCTCGACGCCACCCAGTACTGGGGCGGGAGTTTGGGAGTATTGCCATAACTTGTATAACGGATGCTTTTCGAAGGTTGAGGTACATGATTTCCAAAGGTTTCTTGGAAATGTGTGGAAGGATGGATACAATTGGATGTAGGAATTGTTAGTTTGAGTGAGATTATGCTTCCCCTGTATCCCCAGCACCTGATTGCATAACCAGAAAGTTTCGGGAGTTTATAAGTGGGAATTCAAGTATCTCGTAGGATATCTTTTCCAACAGACACATGATATGATATGGGGTCTATCATATGTTTGTTCCGGCTTATTCTGAAAGCCAATCCTTTATTTTGTTTTGAGTTGTGGTATTCGAGTTGCTTCGAAGTCAAATGTTGATTCCATGTCTCTTTATAAATGGTTCTCTCATATTTCTAGGGGAATAATAATCCTTCATGATAATCGTGATTGTCATGTCAATCCTTTTCAACCGGTGTGTTACTCTTCAAGTGGATCCGATCATTTCAACATCCGCAAGATCACCTCTCGGTTTTCCCAACATTGTTCATTTCATCTGTCACCAAGTTGCCTTTGTTTTCCTTCCCTACCACCCTTTTTCTTCAATGACTCGGATTTCCTAATCAAGGATCTTTTATTGATGGGAAGTTTCTCCATCCTTTTCCGTCAATGTTCTTATCCGGTGATTCTCAGGAAGATACTAACGGAGCTTCATGTTCATCATTCTTCATTCTTTTTCTTCTCCGGTGAATTCAATTCAAGCTTTCGGTGTTTGATCACATTCCTTTCCTTGTTTCAAATGCTTTCCCAAGCCGGTGCTCCTCTTAATCGTTCATCTCTCTCTATTCATATCCAAAGTGCCGATGATATCTCGGAATATTCGTGTTTCCATTCCTAATCCGTTCAAGCTATTTCTAGGTTGTTATCTCATTCAAGCCATTTAATTCAACCGGTGCAATCTCTCTTTCAAATTGTTCAACGGTGTTTCTTTTTAGTGGGCCCTAGCCCACAGGTCTTTTCCTAGGATCATGCCTAACTCTTCTAGTTTTCCCGGAGCTATCCTCAAATTCTTTCATACTTTACGTAAAAATGAATTATCATCAGTCATATGTCTTTCTCCAAGATATTTCAAATTCTATTCACCTTTGGCTCAACCTTTCCACTTTTAATCATTCCGGAGTGCCTCAACAATTCTTGATGGTGTTTCTTGTCGTCTTTCTCAGATTTTGAAGGCCGAATAAGTGTTTCCTCTAAATCTTGGTCCGTTCTCTCGAAGAATCATGGTACTAGCTTCATGCCATCTCCTCATAATTGGTTTTGATTGTGACAATTCTTTTCACCCATCTGGAGAAATTCAAGAGTCTTTTTAGTTTGATTCTCCAAAGACCATCATTGCGGGTTTATTCATTCTTAGCTTTCAGCTCTCATTCTCCAAATCTTACCGGTGCATCGCTCAAGTACTCTCTAGTCAGTTCATGATCTCTTCGTTTCACTTGTATCTAAATTCCCTCAAGGATCAACGTCGTTCTCTAAATCTTCCCAGTGTTTCTTTATCTTTTCTTCATCCATTTTCAATTCTTACGGTGGTTTGTTCAAGATTCCTCCTCCTATGTTCTCATATTAATTCATTCGTTGTTCCAATCCTACCTGTGGTTTGTTGAAGACCTTCCCAAGTTTGCTCTATATCTCTCTTCAATCCTTCTCAACGAGAAAAAGTAGTATGCCAAATTCGTTGTTTGTCATCAATTTAAATTGGTGAACAATACACATAACATAATTCTTATTAGTGTTTCATCCAAGTGATCTAATTTCTTCTTTCCAGAGCTGTTCATCATGTCACACTCTCGGTTCGAGATGCTTCATGTTTTCTTTCCCGGAGTTCCAAGATCTCTCAATTATATCACCATGAAGATTCATCTGAATCATTGCAAGGATTCACCTTGTGTTTTCAACTTCTCTTTATTTCGATCATCCTTTTATTACCGGAGTTCTTCATGTAGGCTCTACATGGTGGTTTGTCAAGGATTCTTTTCATTCTTCAATTGTTCTTCAAGACATCTCTCTGAGTTAGGATCCTCCAAAATATACTCAAAATTAAATAGGGTGCTCAATACATGTTTTGGTCTAAGGAGTTCAAGTATTCTTCTTCTTGCATTTCGAAGTGCAATTCTTTCTACCTTATCTTTTGAGGTGGTGTTATGTCACACTTGACAATTTCCCTTCATGTGTCATGATTCAATAGTTGTCAAGAATGAGATAGTTAAACCCATCAATTTCTTCGAGCATGAGATCTTCTCAATCCATCAATCTCTTCGTTGGAGTTATCTTGTGTCATGTTTCACCTAAAGCATTCCCTAAAGAATGTTTCTAGTGAGGTGCTTATCAACGATCCAAGTTTTTTTCTCCTATCCTCTTGGTGAAAGAAGTTTTTCATTGCCTTGGTGCTCTCACTCAAATCAATGGCTTCCTTTAGTGGTCGTTTGTCACCTCATAATGTTGATATGTTTCCATAAGCCAACTACAAGCTTATTCTTTTCGTTGTTGGTTTTCCAACAACTCCGTGATAACCTTCTTGGAAGGGTGCTTTCCATGCTCAATTGTGTCAGAAGCTGGCATTTTCTTCTCCATTCTGTTATTCCAATGATCTATCTTCTATTCTTGCTTCCGGAGGCATTGTGATGTTGCTCTCTTCACTCATCATCTTGAATTGAGGATCGTGTTTTTTTCGTGCTTATCTATTTAGCTGGAGTGTCGTGCCCTCTTTTCAAGTTCTTCCCATCCTGTCAAGTGGTGCCTCCCTTCTCAACCGGAGTGCTGTCTGAAATCTTTCTTACCCTTGTGCCATTCTTTTAGTAGTTCCGGAGGCACTGTGTTGTTGATTTCATCAAGTATCCTCTCATGTTGCAAATTTCATATTCTATGCCTTCCTTTTCCAACCGGAGTGTTGTCGTAATTGATCTTTATCATTCATTGTACATCTCGTTTCAGCCGGAGTGCTTGCATGTACTTCTTGTCCATTGCAACCCTTTTCTTACGTCTTTCAACGTACAAGGCTCTGTTAATGTTCCTTGTTCCTCTATTCTAACGGAGTGTTTTCAACTTCGTTCATCCCGTTGTATTCTTCTTTCCAATTGTTTGAGCTCTCAAGGTTCATCTGTTTCACTCATTTGTCAAAGAAGCAACTTTGTTTGACCTATTCCTCTTCCATTTACTCTCTAGTGCCATCCTAGATCTCGGGACAAGATCCTCTCGTGGTGGTGGAGTGTTGTAACGCCCCAAGACCGGCGCTCCAGATGACTTCCATGTTTTCCGAGTTTCGTCATGTGTTTTGTTTTGCTTGTTGCATTCATCATTGCATATTTTGCATTGCATCATGTGATCAAGCCATCATGTCTTTAATCTTTGCAACTCAACTAAATAAATTGCATGAATCTTCGATCCATTTAAACCGAGGGGACTCACATGGTGATTGCTCTTTATAACATATCCTCCCAACATTAGGGAGCTATATTAAACATTTCATTAATTTGGAATTCACTATAACACAATTGCAAAATATCCCAATGCCTTTGTCATCTTAATTCTTGGTCTCCAACCTTGCCATATATTCTTTCATCATATTTCGGAGCTCCACCAAAAATCCGAACATTTTTGAACCTTCCTTTTACCAAGTCCTAGTTCAAAACCATTTGAATTAAATTCAAATGAGTTTGAATTTACATCTTTCAATCATGACCTTTTCTATTTTCTCGGAACAAGCATATTCTTGTGATACCAGGAAAATAATCCCATGCCCAAACTCTTTAACCCTTTCTTCACTTCTTTTTCTTTGTTTGCATTTCTTTTTTCCGCTATGGAAAATAAGGGAGAGACAGCTGACCAGGCTTCTGGCCTTTTCCATATCCACCAAATTGGCCAAAGGCCTAGCCGCCGGCCTCCCTAGGGGCAGCTCTCCCTCTCTACTGGGCCATCCTCCAAGGCCCAGCCGACCCCCACAACCGCTAACCCTAGCTCGACTGATCCTCTTGATCGACCCCCTCTCTCCCCTTCGTCCTCCTCCTGCGCCGCACACATAGTCAGGGAGAAGCGAGAGCCTCCTATCGATCGCACTTCTCCACCTGGCCTCGCACCGCCTCTCCCCCTTCCTCCCGTCGCCGTCTTCGGCGGGGGCAGGAGCTCCCTGCCGCCGCTCCGGCCGGCGAGTCCAAGCTGCCGAGCAGCACCGCGCCCTCGTCACGTTCCCCTCTCCCTCCTCCATCACCAGCCTTGTCGCTGGCCAACCGAACCGGCAGGAGTTCCCTGCCGCACGCATCCCTGACGAGCGCGTTGGCCTGCGCCCGACGCCATCGACTTCGAGCTCCAATGCCCCACCTTGTCCGCGCGCCACTGGCGAAGCTTCGGGAGCAGCCATGGATGTTGCCCGCCGCCTCCAGCTCGAAGCTCTGGCGTGCCCAAGCCTCGGAGACGACAGGATCGACCTCCCCAAGCCCTCATCGCTGGCCTACCCTGCTTCTGCGTGCCGAACAACGACGACCAACGCCATCCCCCTTGCTTGCCCTGCTGCCGCACCTTCGTTCCATCTCCTGGTGAAGGAGACGACTAGCAGCACCCAGCCCCGTTGACCGCTGCACGCGCAGGCCTAGTGCACCCACCACGGCCTCCCCTCCTTGCGTGGGCTGCGCCCCTCTCCATGGCCAAGACCAGGACCCCGTGAACGTCAAGTTCCTCCACGATACCCGAACGACTATATGATGACCCTGGACATGGGATTGCAAAACGCCAAGTACATGGGTATGCCAAGTTCCTCTCTGAAACGTGTATGAATACGCACGGCAGTGCGACAAGTACCTCTACCGACGACCCTCGAAGAGTTCAGATTCATCAAGTTCGACTACCGTGGCGTGAACCACTACTCCTACGATGTCGTGTGTACCCCTACCGTCACGACAAAGACGTTGGAGTCATCAAGTACCTCTCCGAACGAACGTGAACCACTACTTCCGCTACTATCGAACCCAATCCGCTCCGAAAATGAACGCTTCGAAGGTATAACCGCCGGAACGACAGCCGTGGACCGAATGCATGTGTTGTATGAGATGAACTCCGTATTTGCACCGTGCCTGTTTGTTTCATGCACGTCCCCATTTGCCATGCCATCGACCCATGGGAACCTGGTAACCAGGATCACTCCACCATCTCTAGCATGTTCCACATCCTCATACTTCTCTTTTGCATCAGTATCTCAATCGAGTTACTGGAACAGGAATGTTGCCATGGCACCATTCCGTTGTCGTTGGCGTGGCACCCCTTCCGTTTCCGCCACGACGACAAACGCTTCATATCATGTTCATGTCAACTTTTAACAAAATTGCATAAACTTGTATTTGTCATCCGCATCATGATAACAACATTTAAAATGTTTAAAATTGTTGTTTGCATTAAATTGCTAAATGCATACGAGGATTTTCCGGAATTTTGTTTGTTGTTCCGGCCTCATTTAAACTTGCCTTAATAGTTAGATTAATTATGTTTCACCTCTTGCCATGTTAACCAACATTTAATATTGTTGAGTACCTAAACGGGAGTAAACTAAATAATCGAATGTGGTGTTTCGTCAATATGTATCTTGTTACATGTTGAGCTCCACTTAACTTGTAGTTTTGTTTATGCACTTTGCCATGCCATGCCTCTTTAAACCGGACATGCATCATACTCCCTTGTGCATCATGCCATGTTTATGTGATGGTTGTCTACCATGTTGTTTGCTTCTTTCCTGGATGCTTCTCTCGTTAGCTTTGGTTTTGTTCTGGAGTTGTTAGGATCCATTCGACTACGTCCGTTTGTCTTCTTCATGGAATCGTTCTTCTTCCTTGCGGGATTTCGGGCAAGATGACCATACCCTCGAAATCACTTCTATCTTGTCCTGCTAGTTGTTCGCTCTATGTCGCGCTACCTACCACTTGTTATATCATGCCTCCCATATTGCCATGTCAAGCCTCTAACCCACTTTTCTAGCAAACCATTGTTTGGCTAAGTTACCACTTTTGCTCAGCCCCTCTTATAGCGTTGGTAGTTGCAGGTGAAGCTGAAGTTTGTTCCATGTTGGAACATGTTATGTTGGGATATCACAATATCTCTTATTTAATTAATGCATCTGTATACTTGGTAAAGGGTGGAAGGCTCAGCCTTATGCCTGGTGTTTTGTTCCACTCTTGGCGCCCTAGATTCTGTCATACCGGTGTTATGTTCCTTGATTTTGTGTTCCTTACGCAGTTGGGTGTTATGGGAACCCCTTGATAGTTTGCTTTGAATAAAACTCCTCTAGCAAGGCCCAACCTTAGTTTTACATTTTCCTAAAAACCTATAACCTTCCCTTGGGTTTTCGCGAGCCCGAGGATCATCCTTATTTAACCCCCCGAGCCAGTGCTTCTCTAAGTGTTGGTCCAAAATGAGTAGACTACGGGGCCACCTCGGGGAAACTTGAGGGTTGGTTTTACTCATAGGATGTCTCATTCGGTGTTGCCCTGAGAACGAGATATGTGCATCTCCTATCGGGATTGTCGGCACATCGGGCGGCTTTGCTGGTCTTGTTTTACAATTGTTGAAATGTCTTGTAACCGGGATTCCGAGACTGATCGGGTCTTCCCAGGAGAAGGAATATCCTTCATTGACCGTGAGAGCTGGTGATGGGCTAAGTTGGGACACACCTGCAGGTTTTAAACTTTTGAAAGTCATGCCCATGGTTATGTGGCAGATGGAAATTTGTTAATGTCCGGTTGTAGAGAACTTGACACTTGACTTAACTAAAATGCATCAACCGCGTGTGTAGCCGTGATGGTCTCTTTTCGGCGGAGTCGGGAAGAGAACATGGTCTTGTGTTATGCTTGAATGTAAGTAGTTTTAGGATCACTTCTTGATCACTTCTAGCTTCACGACCGTTGTGTTGCTTCTCTTTTCGCTCTTATTTGCATATGTTAGCCACCATATATGCTTAGTGCTTGCTGCAGCTCCACCTCACGACCTTATCCTACCCATAAGCTTAAATAGTATTGATCTCATGGGTGTGAGATTGCTCAGTCCTCGTGGCTCACGGATACTTCCAAACAGTTGTAGGTGCCGATGATACCAGTGCAGGTGACGCAATTGGGCTCAAGTGGAAGCTCGATGAAGATCTATGTCATTGTTTTATGTCTTTTTAGGATGATCAGTAGTGGTGCCCAGTTGGGACGATTGGGGATCTAGCTTTTGTGGTAGACTTCTTTTATTTTGGTTCCATAGTCGGACCTTGATTGTGCTTTGGATGATGTATGTTTAACTTGTATTTGTGTGAAGTTCCAATTGTAAGCCAACACTTTATCCCTTTCTTATTCAGTACATGGGATTGTGTGAAGATTACCCCACTTGCGACTAAACCACCATGCGGCTGTGCCTCTAAGTCGTGCCTCGACACGTGGGAGATATAGCCACATCGTGGGTGTTACATGCCTCCCGTGGCCGGCTGTGCTGTCGCGGAGGCCTGACCAGCCCCTACTACTCCCACCGCTGGCTAGTCCATCCCTCTACTCACCCACACCACCTGTTTTTCTGCAGCGAGGGTAGCCTCATACCGTAGCCAAACCAGTGAACATCCACTACCGCGTGGGCATCCACTAGCGCATCTTCCCCGACTCCGCGTTGTCCCCTTCCTAGGCCTCACCGTCGTCCACCACCTTGGTGATCTCGGCACGGCGTGGTCAATGTGGTCAAGGAACGACTTCCATCGGAAGAGTACTATACATGGAGAGGCTGACAGCTGGGACCACTGCCGCAGCAAGGAAGTGCCTCCTTATTACTTGCAAAATAATGATTCCTCCACCTGACAGCAGGGACCCACCGGATAGGCCACTGTATTTTGCAAGAAAAATGTCCCCCCTGACTACTGGTACCCACTAGCTACATCTTCGCACACAAGAAAGTGCCTGACAGTCGGGACCCACCTGGTAGAAGCTTATGTAGCGTTGTCATTCTGGTCGCGAACGTGTACGTATGCGACTGGTCGATCTGTCTGTTTGCAGGCTGCAACAATGAATAATGGGCGAGTAAGGAAGGGAACATATCGTAGTAGAGGCGCGCACATAGCATGTACACGTACGTACATCCAGGGTGGGAGAAAGTAAATACGGCCACGTACGTACATACAGGCGGGCTCTCGAACGCCTACTCGCACATACGTACTGCCCCGGCTCGTGTACATGGAGAGGCAGGGACAACATCCTATTCATCGGCATCCAACCGGCTTGGTCGGAATGGAGAAACTGCACCATTGTGTTCATCGGGAGGCCACAGAATGCATCGTGTTCATCGGGAGCCAACCTGCTTGGATGGAACAGCCGATCGAAACAAGGCCTGCCATACCGCAGAACAGAGGAAATGGCCTTCTGTTTGACCGACCACGGTCAAAACGAGATCCTGTTCATCGGGAGGGGTCTGGTGTACCGCAAAACGGTGGAAACGGACTTCTCTTGGACCTCCTATTGTCGAAACGGGGTATTGTTGATCGGGAGGGGTGTGGCGTACAACTAAACAGAGTGTTGGAGGGCGATGGTCAAAACGGGGTCCTGTTCATCATGTGGCGTACCGCAAAACAGGACTCCAAGGGCTACTGTTCGTCTGCACCGTCCACCTCCTCCAGCCACCATGGCTACTGTTCATCTACTGTCGACCTCATCCAGCCTCCACCTGCAACTGTTCATCCACGGGCTATTGTTCATTCAGCCTCCATCGTTCCTCCATCGGCTACTGTTCAACCAACCCTCTCCACAGGGTCCTGTTCAACCACCCCTCCACGGGCTATTGTTCATCAAGACCTCCACCGGCTCCTGTTCAACCAGCCCTCCACGGGGTCCTGTTCGTCCAGCCCTCCACGGGGTCCTGTTCATCCACCCCCAACCGGCTCGATCGGGGTCCTGTTCATCCAGCGGTAATGGCCTCTACTACCACGGGGTCCTGTTCATCCAACCCCCACCGACAACTGTTCATCCAACCCCCCCCCCCAACAACACTCAATGTTCATCAAGGGAAGGAGGTAGTTGGTTCAGTCGTCTTCAGTTAGCAGTAGTAGTGAAGGAAATCACTCAATCGGGTACAGTTAACAGCCAGATCGATCGATCGCTCGGGTTCAGTAACGTGTAGCCTGGAGTGCAATCGTTCGAGTTCAGTAGGCGATTTCCTAACTCGGGTTCACTTAGAGCCCAACGCCTTGCACCCACGCACGTACATGTACGAGAGAAACGCGCATCGCTCAGCCCCCAACCACCCACCGTAACCGGGAACTCCCCATAATTTTTCTCGCCCTCGCTTCTACCATGGTTTTTCCCGTCATTTATGCTGGAAATATGCCTTAGAGGCAATAATAAAATGGTTATTATTAAATTTCATTGTTCATGATAATTTTCTATTGTTCATGCTATAATTGTATTAACTGGAAACCATTATAATTGTCTATTGTTCATGCTATGATTGTATTAACCGAAAACCGTAACCACAACGTGTCCCTAGTAAGCCTCTAGTTGACTAGCTCATTGATCAATAGATGGTTATGGTTTCCTGACCATGGACATTGGATGTCATTGATAAGGAGATCACATAATTAGGAGAATGATGTGATGGACAAGACACAATCCTAAGCATAGCACAAGATCGGGTAGTTCGTTTGCTAGACCTTTTCTCATGTCAAGTATCATTTGCTTAGACCATGAGATTGTGAAACTCCCAGAAACCGTAGGAATTCTTTGGGTGTATCAAATGTCACAACATAACTGGGTGGCTATAAAGGTGCACTACAGGTATCTCCAAAAGTGTTTGTTGGGTTGGCATGAATCGAGACTAGGATTTGTCACTCCGTATGACGGAGAGGTATCTCTGTGCCCACTTGGTAATGCATCATCATAATGAGCTCCATGTGACTAAGTAGTTAGCCACGGGATCATGCATTGCGGAACAAGTCAAGAGACTTGCTGGTAACAAGATTGAACGAGGTATGGGGATACCGGTGATCGAATCTCAGGCAAGTAACATACTGATGGACAAAGGGAATTGTATACGGGATTGATTGAATCCTCGACTTGGTGGTTCATCCGATGAGATCATCGTGGAACATGTGGGAGCCAATATGGGTATCCAGATCCCGCTATTGGTTATTGGCCGGAGAGGTGTCTCGGTCATATCTTCATGGATCCCGAACCCGTAGGGACTACACACTTAAGGTTCGGTGACTCTATACTTGTAATGGGAATAGTATGTGGTTACTAAAGGTTGTTCGGAGTCCCGGATGAGATCCCGGACGTGACGAGGAACTCTGGAATGGTCCGAAGGTGAAGATTGATATATTGGACAAAGGGTATAGGAGTCCGAAATTGTTATGGGAGTACCGGTTGACGACCAACGTGACCGAAAGAAGTTTCGGAGGCCCCGACAAGCGTTGGGGGGCCTTACGGGCCATGGGGAGGGGGTACACCGGCCCACAAAGGGGCTGTGAACCCCTCCCACACCATCTCACGTAACCTGGAGAGGTGGGGGAGCCTCCCCTTGGGCAGCCGCCCCTCCCAGCTTGGGGGGCAAGTTTCCTAGGGGTGGGGGCACCCAAACCCATCTAGGGTTTCCCCTGTGGCCGCAGCCCCTCCCATAGGGAAACACTTGGGCGCCTCCTCCTTCCCCCTTCCCCCTATATATAGTGAGAGAGAGAGGGCAGATGAACCTCTTCCCTAGGCGCAACCCCTCCCTCCTCCAACACCTCCTCCTCCTCTGTAGTGCTCGACGAAGCCCTGTCGGAGAACCGCAAGCTCCACCACCATGCTGTCGTGCTGCCGGAGCTTTGCCTCAACTTCTCCTCTCCCCTTGCTAGATCGAGAAGGAGGAGACGTCCCTAGGTTGTATGTGTGTTGAACACGGAGGTGTCTTCTGTTCGGGGCTTGGATCGGATCTTCCATGATTTGAATCACCGCTAGTACGACTCCATCAACCGGGTTCTTGTAATGCTCCAAGGGTATGAAGATGCACTCCCTCTCTCTCGTTGCTAGCATCTCCTAGATTGATCTTGGTGACACGTAGGAAAATTTTGAATTATTACTACGTTCCCCAAAAGTGGCATCTGAGCTAGGTCTATGCGTAGATTATATGCATGAGTAGAACACAAAGTAGTTGTGGGCGATGATTTGGTCAATATGCTTACTGTTACTAATCTTATCTTGATTCGGCAGCATTGTGGGATGAAGCGGCCCGGACTGACCTTACACATACTCTTACGTGAGACTAGTTCCACCGGCAGACATGCACTTGATGCATAAGCTGGCTAGCAGGTGTTTGTCTCTCCCACTTTAGTCGGATCGGATTTGATGAAGAGGGTCCTTATGAAGGGTAAATAGCAATTGGCATATCACCTTGTGGCTTTTGCGTAGGTAAGAAACGTTCTTGCTAGAAACCCATAGCAGCCACGTAAAACATGCAACAATAATTAGAGGACGTCTAACTTGTTTTTGAAGGGTATGCTATGTGATGTGATATGGCCAAAAGGATGTGATTAATTATATATATGTGATGTATGAGATTGATCATGTTCTTGTAATAGGAATCACGACTTGCATGTCGACGAGTATGACAACCGGCAGGAGCCATAGGAGTTGTCTTAATTTATTGTATGACCTGCATGTGAATGAAAAACACCATTTAATTACTTTACTGTATTGCTAACCATTAGCCATAGTAGTAGAAGTAATAGTTGGCGAGACAACTTCATGGAGACACGATGATGGAGATCATGGTGTCATGCCGGTGACAAAGGTGATCATGCCATGCCTCGAAGATAGAGATCAAAGGCGCAAGATGATATTGGCCATATCATGTCACCTTGTGATTTGCATGTGATGTTTGTCATGGTTGCATCTTATTTGCTTAGAACGGGATAGCATAAAATAAGATGATCCCTCACTAAAAATTTCAAGAAATGTGCTCCCCCTAACTGTGCACCGTTGCGAAGGTTCGTTGTTTCCAAGCACCACGTGATGATCGGGTGTGATAGATTCTAACATTCGCATACAACGGGTGTAAGCCATATTTACACATGCGGAACACTTACATTGACTTGACGAGCCTAGCATGTACAGACATGGCCTCGGAACACAAGAGACCGAAAGGTCGAACATGAGTCGTATAGTAGATGCGATCAACATGGAGATGTTCACTGTTGATGACTAGTCCATCTCACGTGATGATCGGACACGGGCCTAGTCGATTCGGATTATGTATCACTTAGATGACTAGAGGGATGTCTATCTGAGTGGCAGTTCATTAAATAATTTGATTAGATGAACTTAATTATCATGAACATAGTCTAAATTGTCTTTGCAAATTATGTTGTGGATTAATAGCTCGCGCTTTCGCTCCTTGTTTTAATGCTTTCCTAGAGAAAGACTAAGTTGAAAGATATTGTAAGCAATTGTGCGGACTAGGGCTGTAGTTTGAGGGTTGTCCTCACTGCTACACGGAAGGCTTCTGTCCTTGATGCACCGGTCGGTGTGCCAACCCCTCTGGCGTCTTCTGTGGATGTTGTGAACATCTGACAGACACGTTCTGATAACTTCCTAATAGTTTAGTGCGCCATGCTTTACGGCTTAGAGTCGGGGCTCCAAAAGCATTTTGAACGCCATGGAACATATGAGATGTTTCAAGAGCTGAAATTGGTATTTCAGGCTCATGCCCATGTTGAGAGGTTTGAGACCTCTGACAAGATCCTTGCATACAAGATGGTGAGAATGGCTTAGCCAGTGAGCATCTGCTTAGAATGTCCAGGTACTTCAATCGCTTGAATCAAGTGGGAGTTAATCTTCAAGATAAGAGAGTGATTGACAAAGTTCTCCAGTCACTGTCACCAAGCTACTAGAGTTTCATGATGAACTATAACATGCAAGGGAAGATGATCCCGGAGCTATTCGTCGTGGTTAAGGTCGTAAAGGTAGAAATCAAGAAGGAGCATCAAACTGTTGATGGTTAACAAGACCACTGGTTTCAAAGAAGGGCAAAGGCAATAAGCGAGACTTCATGAATGGCAAAGCCAGTTGCCGCTCAAGTGAAGAAACCCAAGAACGAAAACCCGAGACGAAGTGCTTCTATTAGGGGAACGGTTACTGGTAGCGGAACTGCCTCAAATACTTGGTAGATAAGAAGGCTGGCAACTTCAACAAAAGTATATTTGATATATGTGTTATTGATGTGTAGCTTACTAGTACTCCTAGTAGCACATGAGTATTATATACCAGTTTAGTTACTAATATTGGTAACTCGAAACAAAAGCTACGGAATAAATGGGGAGTAGCTAAGGGCGTGTCAGTGAGAATTACACCAATGGTATCACTGGGATCCCTTCTATGGTCGGCGGGCACAGGGTCATGAGAAGAGCAGGTTTAGGAGCAAGCACACGGGTCGTTTACCCAGGTTCGGGCCGCGAGGATGCATAAAACCCTAGTCCTACTTTGGTGGATGTATTGAGTGTTCTTGAGCTTTTTGAACTAGCTACGGTGGCTGTGCCGTCCCAAAAAACCGAATCCCTCTCCTGGTCTCCTTGGTCCACCTTTTATAGGAAAAAGGGGTTGCCACAGTGGCACACAGGAGGTGGAAAGGCCTACAGTGTGTGAGCTTATCGCACGGCATTACGGGACAAAGTGCATTAAATATGCTACACAGGTGTCCATTAGCTTTATTGGGGACGAGAACAAGGCCCATCCCGTCCGTCACTGCTTCGCCTCCACGCGCCCAAACCAGCGATGCATGCAGCGCCATGTACGCAGGCAGGTAGCGGAGGTGGCGCGGTGGTAGGGCCTTCATGAAGATCTGCATGCCGCCACACAGGTGCTTCCTGATTTGGCCTGGAAGCTGCATGTTGCCACGCAGGTGCCTGCCCAGCTGGTTGGGCTGGCAGCTACATGCGAACGGCGGTGGAGTCTTGGCTGATGCGGGCCTGGCAGTGGCCCTGCTGATGCTCTCGGCAAGAGTCTTGCCAGGGGCCTGGCAAGGGTCTTGCCGTGGCGTTGCTGTCATCCCCGGCAAGGGTCTTTGCGGGGGTCTTGTGGATTTCCTCGGTTAGGATCCTACCGAGGGCCCCCATCTTCTAATCCTCATCTGACCTTGTGTTTATGATCTTGACGAAGATTTTGCATGCCACCACAGAGGCGCCTCCTGAGCCTTGGTTCCAACGTAGTTGCTTGGGTCGGAGCCTGTGGGCTCAAGGGTGGCTCGCTCTGCTGGTGTTGGGCAAGTTGCCCCGGCAAGGCTCTTGCTGGGGCTACGAGGGGCCGCCTCAGCAAGGATCTTGCCGAGGGAGTCGACCTCTCCCTCTTGCCCTCCCGCGCATCAGGTCTTGGCATCGCCTTGGTTGTCTTGTGCTTCGGCTTCTCTCCGGCTTCCCTGCTCTGCTCTGCTAAGTGTGGCCGCGACGCTTGGCTCTGACTGCCCGTGCACAAGTAAAGGGGTCAAAAGGAGAGCCCCTACTTTTGTACACCGACATGAGCTCCCGGGCCTAGGCCATACATAAACGTGACGCGTTGTTGGGCTAGGCCTAGAATGGTGCGCTGGCAGGTGGGGCGGATTTTACCATAGTAACTTCTCGTCTGCTGTGCTTCCCCACGACCCGTGTTGAACGCGCGGCATGGAGGGTCATGCGTGACGTGGGGGTCATGCGTGGGGCGGTTTTCGCATGCAGGTGTCACATCATGGTAAAGAGGCAGCCCGTGCCTTCCCCGTAAAAAAGGAAACAGCCGTGGGCACGTTGCTCATTTACCCCCTGTGTCTTCTCCAATATCAGAGCCGCCGTTCCTTCCTTCTTCCTCAAACCCCTGCTCGCCGCCGCTGCACTTTCGCTGCCCTTTCCCCTACACCACTCGCAGCCTCCATGGCAACCAAGACTGGCAAGGGCAAGGGAGCGGCCAAGAACGCTAGAGGGGCGGAGCCGCCGGAGAATGAGTTGACAGTGTGGCGGACGGAGCTCGCCTACTTTTCCTCAACGGTCGATGCAGCCCACCTTCGGGACAACTTTAGGCTGCTGTGGGGGGTCAAGACGGAGGGAGAGACGATGGAGCACCCTGCCACACGCGTCATCCCCGCCAACTGCGGCAAAGCCGCCACGAATAGGTAACCGTTCTTCGTCGATTACTTCTCCTGCGGCCTCTTCCCCCCTTCTCCGATTTCTTCAATGACATCATGCATACCTTCCGCTTCCATCTTGTCAGATCCCTAGTTCTGGTATGTTATAGGTTTGCTTTGTGCATCATGTTTAAATTTCAAATGAAGTTGAAATGGGGTGTTTCAAACCCTAGCACCAAAGCAAATTCAAATAGGTTCAAATAAAAATTGGAATTTCAATAAACCCAAAATGCTCTTCAAAAATGTTCATGGTCTTTGGAAAATGTTGCAAACAACAACCAGAGGTGATGCACATTTTTGCTAAACATTTTGGATTTTTGAATGAACCCATATGTATTTGAATTGGAGCTGTTTAAAATAATATAAATATTTTAAAGGCTCCAAAAATGTTGGAATTTGGTGAGGGCCTCTGGTATATTGTAACTAGTGGTCACAAGGAATCTCAACATTTTTCTTTTGTGCTAGTATTTATTTTAAGCCAAAAACAAATGTTAGAAATAGAAAAGAAAACAAAATAGGAAAAGCTTACCTGAGGCCTGACACTGTTACAGCCCAGCTGGCCAGCCCACCCGGCGGCCCAGCCCACCAGGGGCGGCCCCGTCTTCTACCTCGTGCCAGTAGGCAGAGAAGCTGGGCACGACGCACACACGCGGCCACCGCGCGCCACCTCCACCCTGCCTGGTTGTCCTCCCGTCGCCTGGACCTTCCCTCGTGACGCCACGCACCCCTGGACCTCTCTCACTCTCTCCCTCGATCTCCTTGCCCTCCTCTATTCTCTCTCGCGCACGCACCCGAGTACGCTCGTCTCCGCCGCTCGCCGAAGACGCAGCCACTGCCTTCCCCTAGCCTCTCCGACGTGCCCATGAGCTTCGCCTCAACGCCCGCGCTCTCTTCACCGAGTCACGCGCCCGCGGAATTCCTGAAGCGACGCCACCGTCTTCGTTTCCATCGCCATCCGCCGGAGACCCCCCTCGTTGCCCAGCCGCACATGCTCTCATTGCCGGAGTCGCCCGGGCGAGGAGCGCCGCCGCGTCCTGCTTAGCACCGGCGGCTAATCGCTGTTTAGGTGACGTGGGCATCATTAGTGGCTAATGATCCACTAATTTAACCCCCTTGACCCACTGACCGATGGGCCCCACGTCCTAACTAACCGGGTTTTATTTGCATTTAGATTAAATTAACCCCCCCCCACAGGCCCCACCGGTCAGTTTGACCTGGCCACGTCACACATTGACCGGGCCCCACCTGTCATTGACACTGAACAGCACTGTGTCACTGACCAGTGGACCCCACTGGTCAGGTTTGACCTAGACCACTGCTGTTGACCTACTGAGGTCAGCATGATGCAATTGCTGATGCATTAAATCTTTTTCTGGATTTATTCTTATTCAGGAAATTCCAGAAAATAGCTAAAACTTCTAAAATTCATAATAATTCAACCATAGCTCACAATGAAATAATTTATATATGAAAAATTATCAAAAAAATGAAAGGAATCCATTTATGCCAGTTACATGCATGAAAAACCAACTTATACATGCTGTATAAGTGAAAACATAATATGGGCATTTTAAATGCTTCATTTTGAATTGCATTTGAATCTTTGATTCAAATGGGCTTCAACCAACTTGGTAGCTCTTTGCAATAGCCCAAACACTAGCATTTGCACATGTCATGTTCATGCATCATTTTGTTGCATTTGTTTGTGTATTGATTACCGGCATCGTTTCTTCTCGATAGGTTCCACTCCGGAAGGTGTTCCCGAGTACCTCTCAGAGGAGCAGTGCCCTTTCATCGTTCTATCAGGCAAGCAACCCCCTTTGAGCATTTCGATAAACCCCACTCTCTCGCTCCTGCTCCTTATACTGCATTAGGACAACAACGATTCAACTTCTAATTTTCTGCTGCGGTAGTTGAACCCATTCCTCTGCATGACCTGTCATTGCAACAGTAAATAGTTGAAACCCACTAGCAGGAGTAGGAGTTGCTTGAGCCCTGATGTGCCTACTCATCCATGCTTCTTTTCTTTATGCCGGGTATGCTTAGAGTTGTGTTAGGTTTGATTCATCGGGAATGAATCGGAGTGGTGAACATGTCCTACTGATAAAGGCTAAGTGTGTGAACACGTTTTGGTAAAGGTAGCGATGAGAGGCCATGTAGGAGTACATGGTGGGTTGTCTCATTGGAACCGTCCCTAAGCACTGAGTTCTGTGTATGTTATCCAAGTCCAGTTACTACCACACATTGGGTTCCGGTTATCCGGCCCCTCTCGGCTTATTAATCCACTTGATCTCTGTCCAGGAGTTGCAACTAGTTTCTGGCGTTTGTAGGTATTGCTACTTGTCTACCAGGTGGTGTCCGACGGGACAGGCTTGGGACAAACTAGGCACCGTGGCATGGTGTACCAAGTGGCACCCGGATGGTGGGCTTGGGAACCCTGCACACATCGTTTGGGGCCGTACTGGAGACTTCAGTCGGAACTCCTTGCGGATGGAACTCGAATAGGCGATAAACCTGGACGAGAGACTTGTGTGGTTAGTATAGGTTAGCCACTGAGTCAAAGCTGGCTTGCCGCTGTTAAAACTCCACCACCCCCTTTGTTGATTATGTTGCATATGTAGATAGTTATGATGTAAGACTTGCTGAGTACCTTCGTACTCACTTTTGCTTATTTATGTTTTGCAGTTGGTTACACTAGTCACTTCGACGTGTAGCTTGTATCCCAGCTACGATCTTGTACCCTTGGGAGGGTCGTGTTTAGTCAGGCTTCTTAGTCTTTTCCTTTTGTAGTTGTCTGTACTCAGACATGTAATGCTTCCGTTGCTTCTATGCTCTGAATGATGGCTCATGAGACCCCTGTTTGTATTGAATGCTATGTGGCTCTTCTGGGCCTTTATCTATATGAGTTTGAGTTATGTTGTGATGCCATGTTGTATGACACATACTTGCATGTTATGCGTACGTGTAACGTGTATTGCTATGTGTGGGATCCGACAACCTAGTTGTTTATCCTTGGTAGCCTCTCTTATGGGGAAATGTAGTCTTGTGCTTCCATGAGCCATAGTAGTCTGCTACAGCCCGGTTCACCGGAGTCCTGCTAGCCCAGCACTATTGCTCCGGAACACTTGACTGGCCGGCATGTGATTCACTTCGTTCCTGTGTCTGTCCCTTCGGGGGAATGTCACGCGGTGACATCCGGAGTCCTTCCTAGCCTGCTACAGCCTGGGTTCTCGGAGTCCTGTTAGCCCAGTGCTACAACCCGGATTCATACGCTGTTGACCGAGATGCTCGAGGTTGATTCATGTATGCCTGTCCCTGTAAGTTAGTGCCACTTTGGGTTCACGACTAGTATGTGGGCCTGGGTTCTCTATCATATGGATGCTAGCGACACTATCATATACGTGAGCCAAAAGGCGCAAACGGTCCCGGGCCAGGTAAGGTGGCACCCGTGGGAATACCGTGCGTGAGGCCGCAAAGTGATAGGAAGTGTTACATGCTAGATCGGTGTGACTTAGGATCGGGGTCCCGACAGCGTTGGTATCAGAGCCTGACTGACTGTATGATTACCAAGCCAAACTGGTCGAAGTTGAGTCTAGAAATGCTTTAGTTATATAAGGGAATTGATTGTGGAAGGGAACGTAAGGCTCTTTTTACTCCTTTACCTCATGTCATTCTTTCTAAGTCAGCCTCTTCTTTTCTACGAGGGTTAAGGCCTAGGCTTCTCCTCTATCTCTCAGGATGACGTGTTACTAAACCGTAAAGTCTTAGGATTGTTGGGTTGTGTCTCCGTACAACTCTACTACTTCCGTGGGTCCTCAGTTTGACCCAGAACCTTGATATTATGATGCTGATTGATTATGCTATTCCTTTAATGAATGTCTCAAAATCCTTTTGAGCATTTACAGTCGTTATGCTGCCGAAATTGTCTTAGGATTTGAATAGTTTCCAATGCTTTTGCATTACATTCTGCATCCTTATGTCAATGCTAATTCCATCCTTGTTTCCTTGGTTTCTGTGCCAGGATGTCGTCTGCAAACCGAGGTTCAGTTGCTCATAGCAAGAACCACGGAGATGGTAGGGATGAGGATCCTCCTAACCAGCCTTTGACGGAGAGTTCTTGTTAGCATCCGAGAGGAACAAGCGTGAGACTAACCGCTTGCTGGCACAGATTAAGCAGAACACCGCACATCAGCGTAAGAAGTTGGTTTCCATCACCGACTTCATTGGTCTGAAACCACCCACCTTCCATCATTCCATTGAGCCACTCGATGCAGATGACTGGCTCCGTAGCATCACTCACAAGTTGCATTCTGCGAACGTAGCTGAAGGTGACTAGGTCACCTATGCTACCTATCACCTGGAAGGTCCTACTAGTATTTGGTGGCAGAGCTATGAGGCTATGCTACCAGCTGGCCAGATTCCTACCTGGAGGGATTTCACTGAGGCTTTTCATGAGCACCACATTCCTCAGGCTCTCATTGACCGCAAGAGGGAAGAGTTTTGTATTTTTACCCAGGGTAAGATGCCAGTTGATGCTTACAATAGAGTGTTTGGAAACCTCGCCCGCTATGCTACAGAAGAAGTGTCCACGGACACTAAGAAGCAGGATAGGTTCTGGAAGGGTCTCAACCCTAAGTTGCGTCGTGATCTCCACCTGCATCATTGTGATACTTTCCAGGCTCTTGTGAACAAGGCCATTAATGCAGAGACAGCTCAGCTCACTTACGAGGAGTCTCGTCAGCACAACCGTGATCTGGGTTCCTCCTCCCACTCTGGCTCTCAGAAGCGACGGATTTGGATTCTGAACTTAGCTCTTCCACCTGGATATGCACTGAGGCCATCCGATGTGGCGCCTCACCCAGCTCAGCAACATGCTCCACCCAGGCCTATTAGTGGACCACTTGCCAATGTAGGTCCACGTCCTACCTCAGGAACTTGCTTCACCTGCGGAGAACCAGGACACTATGCACGTGACTGCCCTCAGTCCAGTTATACTCCACCCTAGTCTGAGAGGTCTGTTGGCCGTGAGAAGCCATCAGGCAAGATGATCGGTACCAAGCCAGCCACCACTGAACGAGCATGTGTGCACCACGTCTCGGCTATAGAAGCTCAAGATGATACCAACGTCGTATTGGGAACGCTTCTTGTCAATTGTCACCCAGCTTCAGTTCTATTCGATACTAGAGCATCTTAGTCCTTCATATCCGAAGGTTATGCTCGGTTGCATGACATGTCATTTTGTGATATGCCGACTCCACTAATAATCCAGACTTCTGGTTCCAAATGGCAAACCTCCAAGGTAAGCCCTGGTAATGAAATCCTTGTTGACAGACTGGTATTCCTTGCTTCTTTGATATCTCTCAAGTCTTCAGATATTAACATCATCTTGGGCATGGACTGGATGATAGCTCATCATGCCAAGATCGATTGTTACACTAGATCTGTTCAACTTACAGATCCATCTGGCAAAATAGTCACTGTCTCCACTAGAGTTGCAAGGCGTCAACTCTATTCTCTTAATGCCAGCCCTCTTCCAGACCTTGAAGATATTCCGGTAGTCCGTGACTTCCCAGATGTCTTTCCAGAAGAACTGCCAGGTGTCCCACCTCACAGAGATGTAGAGTTTGTCACAGAACTTATCCCAGGAACTGTTCCAATCTCTAGGAGACCATACAAGGTGGCACCCGTGGGAATACAGTGCATGAGGCCGCAAAGTGATATGAAGTGTTACATGCTAGATCGGTGTGACTTAGGATCGGGGTCCCGACAATGTTGGTATCAGAGCAAGTTGGGTCCTCCTTACATCGGTCCTTTTCGCATTCTCGCTAAACGAGGAGAGGTTGCATACCAATTGGAACTACCCCCACATCTTTCTCGAGTTCATGATGTCTTCCACGTCTCTCAACTCACGTGTTGCTTCTCGGATCCCATCCGCGGAGTGGACCACGAAACACTTGATCTCCAAGATAACCTCACTTATCGAGAGTACCCCGTTTGCATTCTGGATCAAGCAGAGCGTGTCACTTGACGTCATAACATCAAGTTTCTCAAGGTTTAGTGGTCTCATCATGCCGAGAGAGAAGCTACCTAGGAGCGAGAAGATCGTCTCCGACTTGAGTACCCCGCTTTCTTTCCACCAACTCCTGAATCTCGGGACGAGATTCTTCCGAGTGGGGGCAAGTTGTCACATCCCTAGTTCTGGTATGTTATAGGTTTGCTTTGTGCATCATGTTTAAATTTCAAATGAAGTTGAAATGGGGATGTTTCAAACCCTAGCACCAAAGCAAATTCAAATAGGTTTAAATTAAAATTGGAATTTCAATAAACCCAAAATGCTCTTCAAAAATGTTCATGGTCTTTGGAAAATGTTGCAAACAACAACCAGAGGTGATGCAAATTTTTGCTAAACATTTTGGATTTTTGAAGGAACCCATATGTATTTGAATTGGAGCCGTTTAAAATAATATAAATATTTTAAAGGCTCCAAAAATGTTGGAATTTGGTGAGGGCCTCTGGTATATTATAACTAGTGGTCACAAGGAATCTCAACATTTTTATTTTGTGCTAGTATTTATTTTAAGCCAAAAACAAATGTTAGAAATAGAAAAGAAAACAAAATAGGAAAAGCTTACCTGAGGCCTGACACTGTTACAGCCCAACTGGCCAGCCTACCTGGCGGCCCAGCCCACCAGGGCGGCCCCGTCTTCTACCTCTTGCTAGTAGGCAGAGGAGAAGCTGGGCACAACACACACGCGCGGCCACCACGTGCCACCTCCACCCTGCCTGGCTGTCCTCCCGTCGCCTGGACCTTCCCTCGTGACGCCACGCACCCCTGGACCTCTCTCACTCTCTCCCTCGAGCTCCTTCCCCTCCTCTATTCTCTCTCGCGCATGCACCCGAGTATGCTCGTCTCCGCCGCTTGCCGAAGACGCAGCCACTGCCTTCCCCTCGCCTCTCCGACGTGCCCATGAGCTTCGCCTCAACGCCCTCGCTCTCTACACCGAGTCATGCGCCCGCGGAACGCCTGAAGTGACACCACCGTCTTTGTTTCCATCGCCGTCTGCCGGAGACCCCCCTCGTTGCTCCGCTTGCTCCAGTGCCTCCCCGAGCTCGCGAACGGCTCCATTCGACGTGCTGTGAGCTCCTCTGCTTATCCCCTCTCTCCCCGTGCTCTATTTCCCTCTCTAGCCACCGTTCCCATCGAGCTTGAGAGCTTGGCTCCGCCGGCGATGTCTCCACCATGGCCTGGGCTCGACCTAGCCGTGCCCTTGCACCGCATATGCTCCTGGTGCCTCCAGGAGGCCGCCCAGCCCCATTGCTCGCTCGCCTGCTTGCTCTAGCACCGCGCCCGTGCAGGTAGTAGCTCCGGCCGCCGCGCTTGTCGTTGCTGCCATCGCTTCGCTCCACCTCCAGCTCCCTCGATGCCACCACCCGACGCGCCTCGTCGCGCTGCACCCGTAGAGCCCAGCCACACACGCTCTCGTCGACAGAGTCTCCTGGGGGAGGAGCGCCGCCGCGTCCTGCTTAGCACCGGCGGCTAATCGCCGTTTAGGTGACGTGGGCATCATTAGTGGCTAATGATCCACTAATTTAACCCCCCTGGCCCACTGACCGCTAGGCCCCACGTCCTAACTAACCGGGTTTTATTTGCATTTAGATTAAATTAACCCCCCCCCACAGGCCCCACCGGTCAGTTTGACCTAGCCACGTCACACATTGACCGGGCCCCACCTGTCATTGACACTGAACATCACTGTGTCACTGACCAGTGGACCCCATTGGTCAGGTTTGACCTAGAACGCGGCTGTTGACCTGCTGAGGTCAGCATGATGCAATGCTGATGCGGTAACTCTTTTTCTGGATTTATTCTTATTCAGGAAATTCCAGAAGATAGCTAAAACTTCTAAAATTCATAATAATTCAACCGTAGCTCAGAATGAGATAATTTATATATGAAAAATTATTAGAAAAATGCAAGGAATCCATTTATGCTAGTTACATGCATGAAAAACCAACTTATACATGCTGTATAAGTGAAAACATAATATGGGCATTTTAAATGCTTCATTTTGAATTTCATTTGAATCTTCGATTCAAATGGGCTTCAACCAACTTGGTAGCATCTTGCATTAGACCAAACACTAGCATTGCACATGTCATGTTCATGCATCATTTTGTTGCATTTGTTTGTGTAGTGATTGCCGGCACCGTTTCTTCTCGATAGGTTCCACTCCGGAAGGTGTTCCCGACTTACTGTCAGAGGAGCAGTGCCCCTTCATCATTCTATCAGGCAAGCAACCCCCCTTGAGCATTTCGATAAATCCCACTCTCTCGCTCCTGCTCCTTGTACTGCATTAGGACAACAACGATTCAACTGCTACTTTTCTGCTGCGGTAGTTGAACCCATTCCTCTGCATGACCTGTCATTGCCACAGTAAATAGTTGAAACCCACTAGCATGAGTAGGAGTTGCTTGAGCCCTGATGTGCCTACTCATCCATGCTTGTTTTCTTTATGCCGGCTATGCTTAGAGTTGTGTCAGGTCTGCTTCATCGGGAATGAATCGGAGTGGTGAACATGTCCTACCGATAAAGGCTAAGTGTGTGAACACGTTTTGGTAAAGGTAGCGATGAGAGGCCATGTAGGAGTACATGGTGGGTTGTCTCATTGGAACCATCCCTAAGCACTGAGTTCTGTGTATGTTATCCAAGTCCAGTAACTACCACACATTGGGTTCCGGTTATCCGGCCCCTCTCGGCTTATTAATCCACTTGATCTCTGTCCGGGAGTTGCAACTAGTTTCTGGCATTTGTAGGTATTGCTACTTGTCTACCAGGTGGTGTCTGACGGGACAGGCTTGGGACAGACTAGGCATCGTGGCACGGTGTACCAAGTGGCACCCGGATGGTGGGCTTGGGAACCCTACACACATCGTTTGGGGCCGTACTGGAGACTTTAGTCGGAACTCCTTGCGGATGGAACTCGAATAGGCGATAAACCTGGACGAGAGACTTGTGTGGTTAGTCAGGTCGTGGCCGACACCCTCGCCCGGCTTCTGCATGATGGTTGCTGAGGTACATGACGTGTACAGGGTGATAAGTGGCGAGATCGTGTGTGAAGAAGTACACCCCTGCAGGGTTAACATTATCTATTCGAATAGCCATTTTCCTCGGATATGGAAACTTGGAGGACTTATGTAGTACATAGACAACTTGAAGTGGATACTCTAAAATACGCAAGATAAGCGTGAGTGCTATGGATGGCCTTCTCGTAGGGAGACGGGAACGGATCCACAGTGGAGTATTGATATGGTGAATATGTGGACTCGTGTGCGTCTTCTCACCTCAAAGAAGTTTCTGATACTCGTAGTATAGGTTAGCCACTGAGTCAAAGCTGTCTTGCTGCTGTTAAAACTCCACCATCCCCTTTGTTGATAATGTTGCATATGTAGATAGTTCTGATGTAAGACTTGCTGAGTACCTTCATACTCATGTTTGCTTATTTATGTTTTGCAGTTGGTTACACTAGTGACTTCGATGAGTAGCTTGTATCCCAGCTACGATCTTGCACCCTTGGGAGGGTCGTGTTTAGTCAGGCTTCTTAGTCTTTTCCTTTTGTAGTTGTCTGTACTCAGACATGTAATGCTTCCGTTCCTTGTATGCTCTGAATGATGGGTCATGAGACCCCTGTTTGTATTGAATGTTATGTGGCTCTTCTGGGTCTTTATCTATATGAGTTTGAGTTATGTTGTGATGCCATGTTGTAAATCACATACTTGCATGTTATGCGTACGTGTAATGTGTATTGCTATGTGTGGGATCCGACAACCTAGTTGTTTATCCTTGGTAGCCTCTCTTATGGGGAAATGTAGTCTTGTGCTTCCATGAGCCATAGTAGTCTGCTACAGCCCGGTTCACTGGAGTCCTGCTAGCCCAGCACTACTGCTCCGGAACACTTGACTGGCTGGCATGTGATTCACTTCGTTCCTGTGTTTGTCCCTTCGGGGAAATGTCACGCGGTGACATCCAAAGTCCTGCCTAGCCTGCTATAGCCCCGGTTCCCGGAGTCCTGTTAGCCCAGTGCTACAGCCCGGATTCATACGCTGTTGACCGACATGCTCGAGGTTGATTCATGTATGCCTGTCCCTGTAAGTTAGTGCCACTTTGGGTTCACGACTAGTCATGTTTGCCCGGGTTCTCTGTCATATGGATGCTAGCGACACTATCATATACGTGAGCCAAAAGGCGCAAATGGTCCCGGGCCAGGTAAGGTGGCACCCATGGGAATACTGTGCGTGAGGCCGCAAAGTGATATGAAGTGTTACATGCTAGATCGGTGTGACTAGGATCGGGGTCCCGACACATCTCCTAGATTTTACCCCAAATGTCGCGGTGTGCATGGCTCTCTTCGCCCATCTCTACGAGGGCTTCGCCAGAGTGCACCCCAACACGGCGCTCTTCCACCACTACTTCTTCCCTCGGATCCAGCAGGGAGGCGCCATCTCCAGTTGTGTCACCTGGATCCCGAGGTCAAAGGGGACATACTCGGAGGGCTCTTAAAAGGAGAGGTGGGAGGAGTGGAGGGGCCGGTGGTGCTGGATTGAAGCGGATGATCCACAAGAGTTCTGTCGGGTTCGCCAGGCGCCGTCAGTTCACGGAAACGATTAGTGTAGTGTCGATGCCGACGACGCGAAGCGCACGGTCGCCACCACCAGGATTCTTCACCTCATCGAGGCCGGGCTCACCCTTGAGATGATCGGGGCGGATATCATCCACCGCCTATCGCTTCGCTGCATAACAAGGGGAGGCTGGCTTGGCTTTTCACAAACACGGTGGACATCATGCGACTCCGCCCCGGCCTCCACCACAACTTCACCGTGTTGGTGCACGCTCACTTCTGCCAGCGGCTCTTCCAGCTCGATGTGGACCGCGACGGCAGGGCCGAGAGGTCCGGCAAGGCTACGAAGGCCGGCAAGGTCATCAAGGGGCCGTTGTTTGGGTTGCCGACGGGGGTGGTCCCGCTGAGCAACAACTCGCGCCAGACCGACATCATCGCCATGATGCCGGACTGCAACACGCATGGCCCCGTCAAAAACTGGGTCGCGCCGCCAGAGGAGTGGGTGCAGGAGTTTTTGACACACTGGAGGAGAAGTACATCGCCGAGGAGCCGCGACTCATCCAGGACACCGCCCAGGCGGAGATGGACTACATCGCCGCCAGGGCGGTGGAGGTGGAGCTCGCCAGGGAGGCCGGCAGCACCGGCGGCGTGGAGGACAAAGCCGCGGCGGCCACATAAGAGAAGGAGCTCTCCTAGTGGGCGGAGTCTGCCGGGGAGGCCAGCAGCGCCGACAACGGGGCTGCTCTTATTGGAGACGACGATGATGAGCCGTCCGAGGAGGAGGCTGAAGCTGTCGAGCCCCCAGCTGCAGGGAAAGGGCGAGTCCTGCCACGGGTCAGCTCCGACGAACCGGTTCGGCCCCGCACGCCCATGCCACCCCGGCAAGCCCAGGAGACGTCCGCGCACCAAACGAGGGCTACGGCGGCAAAGAAGTTGGTGAAGGCCGCGGTGGCAAAGAAGAAGGCATCTGCTTCTGCATCGTCTAAGCATTCCCCAACTCGACCTACTTCCCCCTCCTCTTGCAGGTGACGACACGGAGGTCTTGTTCGAACTCGGGTCTCTCAGCCCGAGGAGGAAGAGGAAGGCAGCGGAAAAAGAAACGGAGGACGAGTAAGTGCTTCAACTCTTGTCATCTCCATCCCTCCGGGCCGTATCTCTTTTCTTGACTTGACTTCATTTTGGCAGGGATACGGAGACACTGGCCCAGAGGGTGAAGATGGCTAGGTCGTCGGTGGGCGGCCAGCCCCCGGCAGGCACCTCTAAGGCGCCACTTGTGGTGGTGACCAGCCCGGACAACAGCCCCCAGCGTAAGCTCATCACCCGCCCCTCGTCAACGTGTGTCGGGGGTACGATCCTTGGTGCTGACCTTGCCGTGATCGCAGGAGGAGGGCTGCAGCAGGGGGAGCCACTGAGGGCCAACCCAAAACGCCGCCCCTGTCAACCATGCCGCCTCAAGGGGCGTCCCCGGCAAGGGCGCCAACACCGAGCCCATGCACACAGAGGAGGAGGAGGAGGAGAACTTGGGCGCCGACGGCTCCTCCTTGGCGCCAAATGTTGGCGAGGAAGGGGCTACTTCTTCCCAGCCTGGCATGGGTACATTATTTGCCCCTCGTCCCTACCCTTTTGTTCTTCTTTCTGAATCTTTATCTTGGCTTTGCTTCATCCCCTTCTCGATGTCCAGATCCTCCATCGGTGGACCAGGAAGACATAGACACCGTCATCGAGGATATTGCCAAGGGCACCGCCGCGGAGGCCGAGAAGATCGCCGCCGAGGAGGCCGCCAAGGGAGCTGCCAAGGGGCTTGCCGGGGACACCGGCAAGGCTACCGCCGAGGAGGCCGGCAAGGGACCTGCCGGGGATGTCGGCAAGGCCGCTGCCGAGGAGGAGGTGGTGGATGACCAGCCTTCCTCCTCTGCTGCCTCTGGCTCTGACAGGTACCTGAGAGTGAGTGACTACCTTTTCGTCCACCTTCCAGGGGCGTCGAGCTCCATGGCGCCCATCGAGGGAGAGGTGTTCGACGAGGAGGTGCTTGCTGCCGCCGGGCTCGAGGTCGTAGATGAGCCAAGCACCGGCGGTGACGGTTCCCAGGAGGAGCGGCTTCTCCAGGCCATGTGTGCCAACTTCCAGAAGCTCCAGGTGCTCCACCGTGCCCGCTTGGACAAGGCCAAGTCCAGGGCGGCAACGGTGGACAAGGGGAGCCGGACCTCAAGGTATGCTTCCACGAGACGCAGATTTCGTTCTGCCAAGCTTGTGAGGAGCTGAAGGCCACCCAGGGTGAGCTGGCCAAGCGCGAGGTGGAGCTCACCATGAAGCGAGCCGACATTGAGAAGGCCCAGGATACGGAGGAGAACTTGGCCACCGCAGCCGAGGCCGCTCGAGCCCAGCACCAGGCTGCACTGAACTCCTAGGAGGAGGACCATGCCGCGCGTGAGGAGAAGCTTGCCGCAACGCTCTGCGGCAAGGATTAGGAGGTGGAGAAGCTCGTCATGGAGCAGACCTAGGGGCTGGAGCAGAGGCACATGGAGGCACTCAATGCCCAGGCTCAGGTTCACGCCGACAAGATGAAGGAGGTGGAGGTGGAGCGGGACGGGCTGAAAAACCAGGTCCTGATGCTGTCAAAGGAGAAGGACACGCTCAACAGCGCTCTGACGGAGGCGCAGGGAACGGTCCTCAGCAGGGCTGGGGAGCTCTGCGAGGCCAACAACTCCATCAAAGACCTCAAGCTGAAGTTGGAGGGTCTTGAGGAGATGTTGTCAAAGAGCAAGTCCTGAGAGGAGACCCTGACCAAGAATCTGGAAACCAAGAAGCAGCTGCGGAAGGACGACGCCCTCGCCCACAAGGAGCAAGTGGAGGGCGAGAACCGCTGGCTCAATCGCCTCGCTACCGTTGCTGACAAGGCCAGCATGCAACTGGCTACCAAGGGGATACAGATGTGAGGTACGCCCCAGAGCCGAACTTGAGTGCCAACTGCAGCCTGACCCTGTTCTTTGAGAGGGTTGTCGGTGCCTTGGAGCGGCTTGGCACCAACCGGGCGGCCTCGCTGGCCAATGAGGCCCGGAGGCTTTGCCAGGGTGCCATGACCAAGGTTCTCACCAAGATGGCGTACTGGAACCCCAACCTTGACTTCGACGCCGCGCTAGACATCTTGCTGGCGGGTGTGGACCTCATGGCGCTCAAGGAGCATATCAAGCCCATCCTCAGTTGCATCGGTGAAATCGAGAGGGTGGAGGGCCAGCGCCGAGATTAGGCACCCCGTCTCCCACTGTCGCTGGAGGTTCATGACCAAGACCATTTTTATCTTTAGTTAGAACCGAAGCAACAATTGATGTAATATAACTCTGCAGAACTTTTGGTACGATGCATGTTATCTTCCCGTTCGATCTTCCCTCTCTATGTTTACCCTATGTTAAATGGGTAGGCTTGCCGGCACGTAAACCCAGGGCGGCACCTTGAGGACGGATCCCCAATGGCCTGCCGGGTGTGCTTGCTGCCGAGCGAACCACCTTACCGCTCTCAATGAGGCCGCTCGAAATGTCGAGCTTGACTTGAGTCAGAATCGAGAGTGCTGCCAATTGCGGAAGGCTACCCTGCCACTCTCGACGTGGTCGCTTGAGCTGTTGAGCAGACTCGAAACAAAACAAGCGCATTGCCAATTGTGGAAGGGCCCCTTTGCATGCAGGCTTTCATACGTAGGGCAGGACCTTCGAGGACAATAACCTCATATATATAAAGGAAATTCCTTAAGGTTTCGTATGACTTAGCTTTTCTGTCGCCGCACCGGCGTCCTTTGCGCTTGCAGGTGGCATCATTCTCTTGTCCGTCTTCTTCTCTGGAAGCCATGGCCATGAGAAACTGCTAAGCCGACCGCTAAACCAGATTCTCGCAACTGCGTGCCCCCTACCTGGCGTGCCAAAGATGTCGATGAGAACGACACCTATGGGATCACTAGGATCCCTTCTACGGTCGGTGATCGCGGGGTCGTGAGAAGAGGAGGTTTAGGAGCAAGCACATGGGTCGTTTACCCAGGTTTGGGCCGCGAGGATGCGTGAAACCCTAGTCCTCCTTTGGTGGATGTATTTAGTGTTCTTGAGCTTTTTGAACTAGCTACAGTGGTTGTGCCATCCCAAAAAGCCGAATCCCTCTCCTGGTTGCCTCGGGCCTCCTTTTATAGGAAAAAGGGGTTGCCACAGTGGCACACAGGAGGTGGAAAGGCCTACAGTGTGCGACCTTATCGCACGGCATTACGGGACAAAGTGCATTAAATGCGCTACGTAGGTGTCCATTAGCTTTGTCGGGGACGGGAACGAGGCCCGTCCCGTCCGTCGCCGCTTCGCCTTGCTTCGACACGCGCCCAGACCAGCGATGCATGCAGCGCCATGTACGCAGGCAGGCAGCTGAGGTGGCACGGTGGTAGCGCCTTCATGAAGATCTGCATGCCGCCACGCAGGTGCTTGCTGATTTGGACTGGAAGCTGCATGTTGCCACGCAGGCGCCTGTCCAGCTGGTTGGGCTGGCAGCTACATGCGTACGGCGGTGGAGTCTTGGCTGATGCGGGCCTGGCAGTGGCCCTGCTGATGCCCTCGGCAAGAGTCTTGTCATGGGGCTGGCAAGGGTCTTGTCGGGGTTCTTGTGGATTTCCTCGGCTAGGATCCTGCCGAGGGTCGCCATCTTCTAATCCTCATATGATCTTGTGTTTATGATCTTGACGAAGAATTTGCATGCCACCATAGAGGCGCCTCCCGAGCCTTGGTTCCAACTCAGTTGTTTGGGTCGGAGCCTGTGGGCTCAAGGGTGGCTCGCTCTGCTGGTGTTGGGCAAGTTGCCCTGGCAAGGCTCTTGCCAGGGCTGCGGGGGGCCGCCTCGGCAATGATCTTGCCGAGGGAGTCCACCTCGCCCTCTTGCCCTCCTGTGCTTCTGGTCTTGGCATCACCTTGGTTGTCTTGGGCTTCGGCTTCTCTTTGGCTTCGCTCCTCTGCCCTGCTAAGTGTGGCCGCGGCGCATGGCTCTGACTGCCCATGCACAAGTAAAGGGGTCAAAAGGAGAGCCCCTACTTTTGTACACCGATAGGGCGAGGTGACGATGTGTGTTGCAAGTGTTTCCAAAGATGATATGATCACCATCGCACAGTGCCTCTCCATTCAGGATTAGTGTTGAACCTAGATAAATGTTGTTTGCATTGGTGTCTGTGTTGAGCATGAACATGATTGGATCATGTTTATTAAAATACGATTGTTCATTTAAGTGAGAGAATAATGGTTATTCTATTTACATGAATAATACCTTCTATGATCATGCACCCAATGTGAATGGTTTATTGAATGTCGATCATAGTGATACACATGTTCATAACATTGATGCCAAAAGATGTAGAGTTGATAATGATAGTACCACTTTCTTGTGGCACTGCCGCTTAGGTCATATTGGTGTAAAGCGCGTGAAGAACCTCCATGCCGATGGACTTTTGAAGTCACTTGATTTTGTTATCACTTGACACGTGCGAACCATGCCTCATTGGCAAGATGACTAAAACCCCGTTTACATTGTAATAATGGAACGGGCAAGTGACTTGTTGGAAATCATACATGCTAATGTGTGTTGTCAGATGAGTTTTGACGTGCGCGGTGGATATCATTATTTTCTCACCTTCACCGATCAATTGAGTAGATATGGGTATATTTAATTAATGAAGCATAAGTCTGAAACGTTTGAAAAGCTCAAGTAATTTCGGAGTGAAGTTGAGAATCATCATAACAAGAAGATCAAGTTCCTACAATTTGATAAAGGGAAGAGTATATGAGTTATGAGTTTGGCAATCACTAAAGACAAGGTGGAATCGTTTCAAGTTGATGCCGCCTGGAACACCATAGCGTAATGGTGTGTCCGAACGTCATAATTGAACCTTATTGGATATGGTGCGATCTATGATGTCTCTTACCGATCTACCGCTATCATTTTGGGGTTATGCATTAGATACAATTACATTAACTTTAATTATGGTTTGGGAAGAAACCTAAGTTGTTCTTTCTTATGGTTTGGGGCTATGATTCTTATGTCGGTAGGCTTCGACAAGAAAAGCTTGAACTCAAAGCGGAAAATTGTGTATTCGTAGAATACTCAAACAAGACAATTGGGTATACCTTCTATCTCAGATGTGAGGGCAAAGTGTTTCTCGCTATGAACATGTCCTTTCTTGAGAAAGAGTTTCTCTCGAAAGAATTGAGTGGGAGGAAGATAGAACTTGATGAGGTTGTTGAACCTTCACTTCAACCAGAGAGTAGCATAGCACAGAAGGATGTTTCTGTGGAAACTACATCAGTTGAAGATAAAGCTAATGATGATGATCATGAGGCTTCAGATCAAATTACTATCGAACCTCGTAGGTCGACCAGGGTGTGTACAACTTCTAAGTTGTAACCCTGTATTAAAGGTCATGTTGTTGGACAATGATGAACGTATGAGTATGAAGAAGCGATGGTGGGTACGGATTCCTACAAATGGCTAGGAGCATGAAATCCAAGATAGGATCCATGTATGAGAACAAAGTATGGACTTTGGTGGACTTGCCCGATGATCGACAAGTCATTGAGAAAAAAATGGATCTTTAAGAAGAAGACAGATGTTGATGGTAATATCACCATTTGTGAAGCTCGACTTGTCTCAAAGAAGTTTCCGACAAGTTCAAGGAGTTGACTATGATGAGACTCTCTCAATCATAGCGATGCTAAAGTCTATTAGAATTATGTTAGCAGTTGCTGCATTTCCATTTATGAAATCAGGCAGATGGATGTCAAAACAAAATTTCCTTGATGGTTTCCATGAGGAAATGCTATATGTGATACAACCATAAGGTTTTGTCAATCCTAAGGATGCTAAAAGGTATGCAAACTCCAGCGGTCCTTCTATGGACTGGAGCAAGCATCTCGGAGTTGGATCATATGCTTCGATGAGGTGATCAAAGCTTTTTGGGTTTCTACAAAGTTTGCAAGAAACTTGTATTTACCAGAAAGTGAGTGGGAGAACTACAACATTTCTGATAGGTATATGTGGATGACATATTGTTGATCGGAAATGATGTAGAATTTATGGAAAGCATAAAGGGTTGTTTGAATGGATTTTTTCAAAGGAAGACCTATGTAAAATTGCTTACATGTTGGGTATCAAGAACTATAGAGATAGATCAAGACGCCTGATAAGACTTTCACAGAGCACATACCTTGACATGATCTTGAAGGAGTTAAAGATGGATTAGTCAAAGAAGGAGTTCTTGCCTGAGTTGTAAGGTGTGAAGTTAAGACTTGAAGATCGACCATGACAGAAAAAAGGGAAAGGACGAAAGTCGTCCCCTATGCCTTAGCCATAGGCTCTATACGATATGCCATGCTGTGTACTGCAACGTGCCTTGCCACGTGTCTGGCAAGGGGGCATAAGAGTGACCCAGGAGTGGATCATTGGACAACGGTCAAAATTGTCCATGGGAATAAGGAAATGTTTCTCGATTATGGATGTGATGAAGACTTCGATGTAAAGGGTTACGTCGATGCAATCTTTAACACCTATCCGAATGATCCTGAGTAGCAAATCGGATATGTATAGTGGAGAAGCCATTTGGAATAGCTCCAAGTGGAGCATAGTAGAAACATCTACAATATGAAATAGAGATTTGCGAAGAACACACATATCTGAATATTGCGGACCCGTAGACTAAAACCTCTCATAAGCATAGCATGATCAAACCCTAGACCTCATTGAGTGTTATCACATGGTGATGTGAACTAGATTATTGACTCTAGTAAACTCTTCGGTGTTAATCACATGGCGATGTGAACTAGATTATTGACTCTAGTAAACTCTTTGGTTGTTAGTCACATGGCGATGTGAACTAGATTAGTGACTCTAGTGCAAGTGGGAGACTTTTGGAAATATGCTCTAGAGGAAATAATAAAATGGTTATTATTATATTTCCTTGTTCATGATAATTGTCTATTTTTCATGCTATAATTGTATTAACTAGAAACCGTAATACATGTGTGAATACATAGACCACAACATGTCCCTAGTAAGCCTCTACTTGACTAGCTCGTTGATCAATAGATGGTTATGGTTTCCTGATGAAGGACATTGGATGTCATTCATAACGGGATCACATCATGAGGAGAATGATGTGATGGACAACACCCAATCCTAAGCATAGCACAAGATCATGTAGTTCGTTTGCTAGAGCTTTTCTAATGTCAAGTATCATTTCCTTAGACCATGAGATTGTGCAACTCCTGGATACCGTAGGAATGCTTTGGGTGTATTAAACATCACAATGTAACTGGGTGGCTATAAAGGTGCACTACAAGTATCTCTGAAAGTGTCTGTTGGGTTGGCACGAATCGAGACTGGGATTTGTCACTCCGTATGACAGAGAGCTATCTCTAGGCCCACTCGGTAATGCATCATCCTAATGAGCTCAATGTGACTAAGGAGTTAGCCACGAGATCATGCATTACGGAACGAGTAAAGATTCTTGCCGGTAAAGAGATTGAACGAGGTATGGGGATACTGACGATCGAATCTTGGGCAAGTAACATACCGATGGACAAAGGGAATTGTATATGGGATTGATTGATCCCCGACATCCGTGGTACATGCGATGAGATCGTCGTGGAATATGTGGGAGCCAATATGGGTATCCAGATGCTGCTATTGGTTTTTGGCCAGAGAGGTGTCTCGGTCATGTATGCATGGTTCCCGAACCCGTAGGGTCTACACACTTAAGGTTCGGTGACGCTAGAGTTGTAATGGGAATAGTATGTGGTTACTAAAGGTTGTTCGGAGTCCGGGATGAGAACCCGGACTTGACGAGGAACTTTGGAATGGTCTGAAGGTGAAGATTGATATATTGGACGAAGGGTATTGGAGTGCGGAATTGTTCTGGGAGTACCTGGTGACGACCAGCGTGACCGAAAGGAGTTTTGGAGGCCCCGACAAGCGTTGGGGGCCTTATGGGCAAAGGGGAGGGGCACACAAGCCCACTAAGGGGTTGTGCGCCCCTCCCACCCCATCTCACGGAACCTGGTGTCACGCCCAATATGCGACTATCCTAAAGGAACTCAAAGGTCCCACCAAGGATAGAACCACATATTGACACACTTTTGCAAGGTGGATATCATTACATCGTACCATTACATAATAGTCGGGATACGTACACAAAAGGCATACAATGCCACAAGAATACATCAATACATCATACATAGAACAACATCCGACTACAGATGTAACACAAACAGAAACTCAATGACATCCACCCTGCTAGCCCAGGCTGCCAACTAGGAACCTAACCCAAGATCGAAGAAGAAGAAGAAGAACTCCAAAACAAGCAAACATAGCTCTCACGTCAGGTCATCGGATTACCTGTACCTGCAACTATTGTTGTAGTAATCTGTGAGCCACGAGGACTCAACAATCCCATTACCATGGGTATCAAGACTAGCAATGCTTAATGGGTAGGAACGGGTAAGTGGTGCGGTTGCAGCAGGGACTAAGCAATGTATGGTGGCTAACTTACGAGTACAAGAGTAAGCTGAGGAACTACGCAAATGGTCGCCAACTAGTAATGATCAAGAAGTTATCTTGAACTACTTACGTACAAACATAACCTAACCATGTTCTCTTCTCGAACACACCCGAAAGAGATAGTCACGGTCACGCACATGGTTGGTGTATTTTAGTTGAGTTTACTTCAAGTCCTCTACAATCGGATATTAACAAATTCCCATCTGCCACATAACCGCGGACACAACTCTCGAAAGTTTAAAACCCTGCAGGGGTGTCCCAACTTAGCCCATGACAAGCTCACGATCTGCGGAGACAATCGCCCATCATGGGACCCTCCGATTAGACTCGGAATCCCAGTGCACAAGATATTTCGACAATGGTAGAACTAATCCAGCAAGACTTCTAGGCGTGCTGACACCCTGATAGTAGCCACGCGTATCTCGTCTCAGGCCATGTCCCGATAAGCGAAGCTTAGAGGATCCAAATACCCCAAGTTGCCTAGGGGCGGTCCCGCACGGTGCTCTAATTTGGGATCAATACCATTAGCACTGGCTCCTCCTCTATGTTGAAAATCCTCGGGTTCATGATGCCCTATGCCAATTAATTATTAGGTTCAAGCATTATTATGGCAAATGTTAAAACCAATGTTGGGCCTTGCTGGAAGAGTTCTATTCAAAGCGAACTGTGAAGAGGGGCCCATAAACCCTCACCGTGTTATGGACGCAAACTCAAGGAACATAACACCGGTATGGCGGAAATGAGGGCGGCAAGAGTGGATCAAAGCACCAGGCATAAGGCCGAGCCTTCCATCCTTCACCAAGTATATAGGTGCATTAGTTAAACAATATATATTGTGATATCCCAAGATATCCATGTTCCAACATGGAACAACCTACAACTGCACCTGCAAGTAGCAACGCTATAAGAGGGGTTGAGCAAAGCGGTAACATAGCCAAACAACGGTTTGCTAGGAAGGGTAAAAAGGATAGAGGCTATCATGGCAATTTGGGGGCTTGATAAACAAGTGGTAGGTAGCGCGACATAGCGATAGCATCGAGGTAATTATCATAGCAAAGATAGTAGTGAGATCCAAGGTGACGGTCATCTTGTCTGAAATCCCTCTAGGAAGTAGAATGATTCCATGAAGAATACGGAGCCACATAGTCGAACAAATCCTCACAATCGCAACGAAACCGAATCTATCGAGAAGAAGCACAACCAGAAAGAAGCAAACAACACGGTAAACACACAACACATAAACACGACATGATGCTCAACCAAATATGATGCATGACAAGGCTACATGATGCTACTCTTGGCAAGAGATGATGCATACAAGAACAACACATCAAAGGAAGTTTAAATGAGGCGAGAAACAACATATAACAATTCCGGTAAGTCCTCATATGCAAATTTCGATATTGGTCCAAATCTGATTATAACACAATGTTAAAGTTTTTAAACATCAAGTTAAAGTGCATCAGGATGATCTACATGGTTTTCTAGTCAAGTTACATATAAAGTTCGTTTAATTCAAAGCTACGACCTAGAAGATATGAGCAAAATAAGTTAAACATGGCATTGATGCAAATGCAAGCAAAACACAATCACAAACAACCCAAAACATGGATGCAACATGGTAACATGAAACTACATGCAAAACCAAGTAAGTTTCATATAGAGCATGATCAAAACGGAGCAACGGTTCAACACATACAGTCAATACAAGTTTCACATACAATCTTCCCAAAACAGCAACTAAGCACTTTGCGGTCAACGAAACAACATGCTACAGGAATCATATGGGCACAAAATTGACATGCACTTCTAGTACATACAACATGCCTCGAATAACATTAAGGTTCAGGTTCATAGGCATCAAGATTAATTCAAGATGATCAATGCAAAAAGCAACTTAATAACAAAGATTTGGACTTAGTGAAAAACAGGGCACACATGTAAGCAGAAATAACATGTCGACATGTTGGCAGCATGAAACAATGATGATATAGTGGGAGATCATGGCAAACAAAAGCATGGCATTAAAGTACAGGTTAAACATAGTAAAACATGATTACTAAGCATCTCCATATGAGCCATAGATCAATGGAAATCAACAAGACAAGATACAACATGATATAAGCTGATTCTTAGACTAGGAAATCTGGGAATGCAAAACAATAACATTATGATGCTGACTTTGAAGGCACATAATAGCAAGCATAGCAACTTTAATAATTATGCAAAAAACATGGGCATGTAGTAGAGATGATATACTTCAACCTAATCCATGGGCACAAGTTCATATGATGTATGAAGTAACAACGATCATACTGTGGAAAAAGGAACATGCTATTTACAGGTTGACAGATTTAGCATGATGTAAACTTGAGAGCAAGAAAGAGACAAACTACACAAAGTTATATAACAACCAAGGGCATGGCATAAAATTACGCATAACAAGGAGCAAATAACCTCAAGGCATCATATACATATGACTCATGGACTAGTGGGAGCCAACAAGACGAGTTCGAATGTTGTAACATTTTCAACAAGTGTAAAACATCAACATCAGCATAGCATGTTTGCAAACTTGGAGCAGAGGTCATATAAACTCCAAAATTATCAAACTGGGCATGTGGACAACGTACTCATAGCATACTTCAAATCATGTAATTGGAGAATCTCCAAAAGAGGCATAGATTGATCAATAACAAGCTCACAACATGGCATCATGAAGTTAACAGAAAACTGGAACATCATTTAGGTATGTTCATGGCAATGAAAACATATGGTACAATACATATGTGAGGAATCAAAAGGCATGGCATGATAGAGCATAACATGTACATCAAAACATGTCAACTAGACATCTCCATATTATGCATGGAATTGATGGAAACATCACATAAAAGTTACAAACTTTGCAAAAATCACTAAGTCTCAGAAATCAGCAACATCAAGTAGCACACTTTGCAAGCTTGTGCTAGTCACCAGAAGCCACTTAAAAATACATGGATTGCACCACTATAAAGATGGCATGAAGATGTTCCTAAAACATGTTGACATGATGCTCGAAAGAAGAACACACAAAATGCTGTGAAAAAGACAAACAACAAGTTATGACAATCTTTAGTAGTTAACATCGTATAGCACTCTTGTCACAATGATTAAGGCATAAAGATTAATATTAACATGCATGCAAACTATACCATCATGTAGAGCACTCTGAGAGGAACATTTTGACATATCATACACCCAAAACGGAGCAATATGCATGGAGTTATGCCATGATGAATATGCACACATGCTGATATGGAATCTGGGGACTTAGTGGAATTTCTTACCCCGAGGAAACTGGATGGAGATGACCCGGGATGGTGCGGTGCGGTTCTAGCAGTGATGTTTGGATCGGGGAACGCCGGGATCGCGGGTCGTGGCGGTCCAAGGCAGATCCTCCTGGATCTCGTTGGACCCGAGGAGGACATCGACGGTGGCGCTGTCGGATCACAGGTTCCGGCAAAACCCTCAAGGTTCGAACTCTGGGGTGCGTGCGAAGATCTCCCCCTACCGATCCATGTCCTAGCTTAGCTAAGATCTTACGGGCTAACTCGACGAACTCGCAACACAAAGGACACAAGATTTATACTGGTTCGGGCCACCGTTGTGGTGTAATACCCTACACAAGTGTGGTGTGGTGGATTGCCTCTCGGGCTGAGGATGAAAAGTACAAGGGGAAGAACGGCCTCCTGAGGAGAGGTGTTCTTGTGCTCGGTGAACTTGTGGTGGTTCTGGTTACTCTCGATCCGCCCCCTCCATCTCTCTCTGTAGCTATGGTGGCGGCTAGTCCTATTTATAGAGGCCCTGGTCCTCTCCCCAAATATTGAGCGGCAAGGGAGCTAACAACGGCCAATTCGAAAGGGGACAACTAGTACAGCTTATCCTCACAAAAGCAGTGTTCGCCTGCAAAAGGCTCTGGTGGTGACGCCGTCTTGGGCTCCATGGTGACCTCCATCTTGCCGTCCTGCTGGTCTTGGTATCGTTGCACCGATATGGAAACCTTTGCTTGATGCCTTGGTACTCTACGCATGTGCATGCTTCCTTAGCACCAAAGCGGAAACAAGGACACTGTGCATGCTCGCGTTCGCCAGGCCTTGGTTGTCATGGCTCACGTCAGCGGAACCTCGCGAGGTTTGCCTGGCCTTGATCTCTCCGCCCATCACGAGCTAGCCTGGTGAGGCCGCTCCTGAGGAGCTCTTGTGTCGTCCACCTCGCGAGGCTTGTCCCCTCACGAGGGTCTTGTGTCCTTGCTAGTGAAGATGGGCCGTACGGTCCCGCTCGCAGAGCCACGCCATGTGCCGCAGGCAGGCAAGTCAGGGGACCCCCGTTCTCATAATGCCGACATTAGCCCCCGGGCCCAAGGCGCGCTCGGGCTTGGCTTCGAGGCGAAGCCAAGGGGCAAGTGCGGAGCGCCGCGGGCCCCAAAATCCCGTGGCCTTGGTCGATGCGTGGCGGTTGATTGGACGTGGGCGTCTCCGCTTCCCCATGCTGCCTCGGCAACTGCCCGCCTGTCAAAAAATTTGGCGTACATAGTGCTTGCCTTCACTGCTTCCTTTTGCCTTGCCCCCTTTCTTGCACCCTGCCTCCAAAGTCTCCAGATCTACTCCCATCCTTCCCGCACCAGCGACCAATGGCGCCCCGGAGGGTCAAGCCCGCCTCGTCGCCGGCTTGGTACAAGCCAACTCTTGACGCGCCCAATGTTTCGGAGAAGAACCTCGCCGCCACGTGCTTGCTGACGGCGGAGGAAAGAAATGAGAAGGGGAAGAATGGACTCTGGGCCAGCTCGGACGTGCCTGAACCTGAGGGAAGCACCTTCTTCCCCTTCTTCATGAGCAGCATCGCCGCTGGGCTGGTTCCCCCCTTCTCTGACTTCTTTTACGAGGTCCTTCATCACTATGGGCTGCAGGCGCTGCATCTTCATCCCAACTCTATCCTTCTCTTGTCGATCTTCGCCTACTACTGCGAGGCGTACCTCGGCATGATGCTGTTTGTGGCCCTTCTGCGCCACTTATTCTTCCTTCATTCCAAGGAGGGTCACGCCTCTGGGTGTATCAATTTCATCATGGCCGGCAAGGACAACTCGATCTCGAAGACGGGGAAGAAAGCCGATGGCTTCCTGAGCAAGTGGGCCATGATGGATGCTAAATGCATCCACCCACGCTTGACGCTGCCGATGGAGATGCTCCAGTCCGACAAGGGGTGGTCCTGCGCGAAGCTCACCGACAAGCGGGTGACGTTGGTGCTCGAGCAGATGAAGTCCGACCTGAAGCCGGGCAACGCGAAGGCGGCGAAGATTACATGGGCCATGCTCCGGAGGGAATTCCTGGCGCTGTGCATGGCCCCGCTTCAAGCCTGCATGTGCCCCTTGTGGGAGCTTTGGGACGAAGAGGACAAGGTTCCCTTGAGCTCGAAGGCCTTGTCCGGCGAGGAGCTGGTCGCAGCTCTTCGCCTCCTGGTTGGGGACGACCAGGAGTATCTACCGAATGTATTCACTCCCTTGTTCCGTCACAAGGACGGGGCGCTGCTCGTGGCCTCCAGGCCGACCTTTGACGGGCGCGGACTGGTGCCGTCGGTGCTCACCGGGGGCCCTGCGGCGCCAACGCCGGTGGAGCTGTCTTCTGGTGAGTCCCGCGTGGAGGAAGAAGAGGAGGAGGAAGACTCGTAGGTGACCCCCGAAGGGACGGGGGAGACCTCCCCCTTCAGTAAAGCTGACATCCTTCGTGCCTTTCCAGACGACGACAAGGCCGGCGACCGCCTGGATAGGGGAGAGCCGCCCGTCATCCCGACGAGGGACCGATCGGTGTTGACCTCCCGGGACGCCGCTTCTATTCCGACACCGCCTGGAGCCGCTTTCCGCCCAACCGCTGCTCCTGCTTCTACTTCTAGAGCTGGCGGGCCCGCGCCTCGGTTTGCAAAACTCTCTGGCTTCAAGCTTAGAAAGTGGAGGGTGGACTACGTTGCTGTGGACCAGTAAGTGCTTGATCTTCATCTTGATCTTGCTTATACTGCTGCCACTTGACGTTCGTCCTTGTTTTTTCTGTTGGTGTTTGTTTCCAACTCTTTTCCTTATTGTGCAACCAGGCTGAGGCTTGTGGTGAAGAGGAGGAGGGAGAGCGAGGTGGTGCTGCTTAACTCCGGGGTGACTCCTGCGACCGCGCCCCTCTCCTTGAGCAAAGATGGGGAGGGTGCTCATGCTTCTCCATCCCGATCATCCCCACGAGGCTGGGTGGAGCATCCTTGGGAGGAGTCAGCCCCCGAAGCACCGCAGACTCAGGAGGTGCTAGCATCCGGCTCGGGTGAGGTCCAAGAGGCTCAGGAGCCTCCTACCTCTCATGCCCTAGTGATGACGACGCCTCTTCCTCCTTCTGCGCCATTACTCCCAGGTTCTTCCGCCTCCTCTACTGTCTTGGAGCATGCCCTTTCAGAGATGACTCTGCTACGGGAATATCTCATGGGCGCGTATCCGCGCCTGGTAGCCGGGCGCCTGGAGCTGGCCTTCGGCTGGCTTCAGTCTGACGCAGCAGTCCGAGCGGCGCTTAGCCAGGCCACGACAACCTCCGAGAAGGAGAAGCGGGCCGTCGCTCAAGCTGTGGCCGATCGCATGGCGGCGCTGAAAGACGTCGGAGCCGCCCACAACCGCTGCTAGGCGCTTGAGGACGAGCTGAAGAGTCTGCACGATGAGCGCGCAGAAGAAGCTCGCGGCCATCGGGCGAAGGAGGAGGAGATGAAGGCCCAGGAGGATGCCATCAAGAACCGCGACGCCAAGCTGGGGGAGTTGGCAAAGGAGCAGGCCATGGAATGCAGCCAGCTGGAGGAGCTGGAGCGGAAGGTGGAGGAGAAGGGGGTCGATCTTAATGCCAAGGCGAAGGTTCTGGCTGAGGACCGCGCGACTTTCACGCTACTGGAGAAGATGTCTCGCGAGGCCCTGAAGTCACTGTATGAGAAGGGCTTGGAGAAGCCGTTGGCCACCAATGAGGATGGCCCCGCCCACTTGCTTTCCTACTTGGTCGATGCACTTGAGGAAGTTGTGCATGGCATTGGCCCCATGGCAGAGGCAGAGGCTCGCGTCCTTTCTTCAGCCGTGCTGACGCGTGTCTTTAGCCACCTCCATCTTCGCGATCGTGCTGCCCGCCTTGACGAGCTGCTAGAGCATGTGGACGAGGAGCGTTGTGTGGCTGCCGCCACAGCCGTGAAGGGTCAGGTGGAAGCCCTGCTGGAGAAGTTCGACGCCTTCGCCCCCACGCCTTCGACCGGTGGTGCAGGTGAAGACGACGCCACCCGGGAGGGGGCACCACTTGCAGGTGCCGACGGTGTCGAGGGATGACTGGCTTGCGGCTCCTTTCCTTTTGAAACTCCTACCGCATGTAGCATACCTCACATCGGCGTTTAAACTTGTGTTTGGTATTCGGAGAACACTATGTCTTGTAATATTTGCTTTGAGATTTTGCGATTTTCTTCCTATTTTCTTTATGTTCTACGTCGGCAGAGCCCGGCCCTGCGCATACCTCAACCGTCGTTGGACCGACCGAAGACCAGGACGGACCCAAGGATTGAGGGGCTATGTGACCAGTTAGGCTCCTGAGTCGCGATGCTCAGGAGTCCCCCATGATGTTCAAACGACCATCATACCTTAACTCCGCTTGGGAGAGCGCGCGACGACCAGGTCCGAGGGACCTGGGGGTGGCGTATGCTTGGGCGTCACCCGAGCGTAGCGCATGTGCCCAGCCCCCTCGCACGGCTCTCCCGAGGGGAAGCATTTCGTTGAGGCCAGACACCGAGCCCGGAGGCTCCCTGAGGTTGATACAGCCGTGAGGCCACCCTCAGTTGTTTATCACCAAGACGGACCATGGCGCTTCCGCACTTGCACGGGCATAGCCGCTCCTCAATAGTGACAACTACCAGCGCAGAGCATGGTGCACCACTGGTACGTGGGAGGGGACTCCCTACTGCGGAGAGCCCCCGGGGCATGTACAGCCTCGCCCTGACACGTGGCTTGCAAGGCAGGCTGGACGAGGTGTGTCTGGGCACTTGTGAGCCAGCTCAGGACTCACGAGGCCCTACCTCAAAGCGGGTTGCACCTGGTCTTGATTATTGTTCGCTGTCTTGGTCCTGCGAGGTGGTCAGACAACCTGCACCAAACGAATCTCTTGAGGTTATTGCGTGAGAAAGCCAAGCACCAACGGCCCCAGGAGGTGATGTGAATGGGGCCGGCCCGCCAAACAGAGCTCAGCCGTTGGATTTATTGACGCTGCAGGGACGGGCCCGAGCACAGATGCCAAGCCTAACCCTCTCACGCGAAAGGTCCTGAAGAAAGATGACCGGTGTGCGGCTCCCACGATGGAAGACAATCAAGTAGGTGATAGTCATAGATAGATTAAGCATGAAAGGCAACCTAGCTCAGGTAAATGCATAAACGATACGCGCCACTGGGTCCGGCCCGAGCGGCTTGGGGATGATGCAGCCCGAGGGGTGCCCCCAGCAAGGTAAGCTAAAGACATAAACAAGGAAGGATACATGCCATAGGGACGGACCCACGCGGCCTGGGAATAATGCAGCCCTGGGGGCGCTCCCAGCTAAAAGAACTTGGAAAATGTCACCTGGTTCCTTTGATGAAGGTGTGTTGAGGCAACTGAAGGTATGCGGCGAAGGGGTTGCCCCTCATGAGCCACCAGGGCCCTGAGCCTCGGGAGGCTCTGGGGGTCCAGGCGGTTCCTTGAGGACCATCGCCATCTCCGCCAGGACTGCGTGGTGCCTGGCCTCCTAACCCGCCATGACGCTCCGCAGGTTTTGCTGGAAGGTAGCAGCCACGCTCGGCAGGGCGAACGGCATGTGAACGTAGCTGTGAGGTGGACCTTCGGAGCGCCCAACACACGAAAGCCAGAAGCGCTCCTGAGATGTGGCTCGATTGAGCCCTGGGATGTCGATGCAGACGCGCAGCTCACCACCCTCGCCTGGGTTGCGGAGCAGTGCCAGGTGGGCGGGGGTCACCTCGTATTGCTCTTGCTTCCTGAAGCTCCTGAGAAACCTTGGTGATGAACTCCTGAGCGCCGAGCGCTCCTTGCCTGGTGTCCTCCTGAAGGAGACGTGCCGCGAAACACGCCTCCAAGTGGTGCCCGAGCGCCTCCCTCGTGACGTTGGCAAGGTCTGAGGCCCTCCAGAAGAGATCCCCCGAGCCCTGCCCGAGGAGGGCGCTGGGCGCGCCTTCCTATGAGATAGAGGGAGAATCCCCAGGTGCTGGCGCTGATCCTTACGAGGTGCCACTTGCAGCGCTGCCCTCCTGTGGTCCGGCACGGAGTTGCTGCTTCTTATTCTTGGCGACAACCTCAAGAGGGTACCGACCTGCATTGTTGCCGGGGTCTTCGATTGACCCTGCTTGGAAGGCACGCTCGAGGGAGCACACCGCATCTCTTTCTTTGCAGGCGACTATGCTGATCCCGCCGCTTCCTGGCATCTTGAGGATGTTGTAGCCGTGATGCATCATGGCCATGAACTTGGCCAGGGCTGGATACCCGAGGATGGCATTGTATGGCAGACGGATGTGGGCGACATCGAAGTTGATGATCTCAGTGTGGTAGTTGTTGCGTTCTCTGAAGGTGACCGGGAGGCGGACCTAATCGATCGTGTGGTGGAGCCGTCAGTCACTCCTGAGAAAGGCTTGGTGGGCTGAAGCTGAGCATATGACACTTGCAGGTTGTCGAACGTCTCGATGGACAGGACATTGAGCCTTGCGCCACCGTCGATGAGGGTCTTGGTGACTTGCATGTTGCTGATGACGGGTGAACAAAGCATCGGGAGGACACCACCGGTAGCCGCGCACTTGAGCTAGTCTGTCGAGATGAACATGATGGCGCACTGGGACCATCTGAGTGGGCGCTTGGCCTCGAGCTTGGGGAGGACTGCGTTCACCTGACGAGCAAACTACTAGAAGATGCGCTGTGAGGCTGGGGCTTGAGCTCTGCCAAGACGCAGGCGATAGCACACGGTTCCTGGAAGCCCCCAGCCCCCTCGTCTTGGTGGTGGTCGTCGTTCCTTCTTGGTGGTGGCATCAGTGGAGGGAGACCGGCATTGCCCTAAGGATGATCCTCACGAGGCTGATCCCTCCAGGCGCCCTGGCGAGGCTGATCCTGCCAGTGGTCCTCACGATGCCGGTCGCGCCACTCCTGGCGCGGGCCACAGTCATCCCAGTGTCCACCACCACGTCCTCCTCCTCAGCCATAGCCCCGGTTGTTGCGCTCAGGGCATCGACCGAAGCGTCCTTCTCGGATGGCTCTGAGCTCTTTACAGTTGCTGGTGTTGTGGCTATGCAGGTTATGGAAGGCGCAGGACGGTCGGCTGCTCTTGGATGACTCGCGCTGGTCCCTGCCACGCTTCGTGTCCGGCTCCGTCGCGAGCACGGCTGCTCCCTTGCACTTCACGTCTTTGGCCTTGGCTTTCTTCTCCTCTGGGTCCGCAGTCGGGAGCTCGAGGAGGGAGAGGCGCCCCTCCTCAGCTCTTGCACACTTGGTCGCCAGGTTGAACAGCTCCAGAGACATGCACAACTCCTCGTGGATGGCGAGCTCCTCCTTCATCTTGATGTCACGGATGCGATCGGAGAACGCGGAGATGATGGCCTCGTCCATCACCTTGGGGATCTTGAGACGAACGTTGTTGAAGTGCTAGATATACTTCTGGAGGGTCTCTCCTAGTTGTTTCTTAACGCGGCGTAGGTCACCCGCAGCCGGTGGGCGGTCGCGAGTGCCCTGGAAGTTGGCGACGAAACGGTCGCGCATCTCGTCCCAGGAGGAGATCGAGCCTAGAGGCAGATTCAGGAGATTCAGGAGCCAGGAGCGGGCACCATCCTTGAGAGCCATGGGAACCAGTTCCCCATGACTTTCTCGTCGCCGTTGGCCGCCTTGATGCTCAGCTGGTAGAGCTGTAGGAACTTCGCGGGGTAGGGGGTACCTTCATAGCAAGGAGGCAGATCTGACTTGAACTTGCCCGGCCAAGGTGTGGCAGCCTGCCGTGGTCACCGGGACTCTGCACTGGTGGAGAACTTGTCCTTGATGAGGTCCGCGCACCGCCGCCATAGGTGGCACGCGGTCTTGCCGTGGTGGCGCAAGGAGCGCGGGGGCGTTTTCTCGCGGTCAAGGGACTTCTTGGCAGCATGTTTCTTCTTGCGCGGGCGCCAGACACGGTAGGTCGCGCCGTGGGGCCGCACGCCTGGGCGCCAAGACTCCATGGGCCAAGCTGCCCGCGGCTAGCGGAGGGCGAGGCGGCGAGAGGGATGGCATAGGGGAGCCCCCTGCAGCACTGACAAGGTCGGCAATGCGGTCGAGCCAGTCCTCATAGAGGTCGTCGATTGGGCGGTAGCGCAAGAGCTCACACGCCATGCACAGAGCGGCTTGCGCGTCCAATGGGGCGCGACGAGCGTGGGTTGACGAGCCGACCGGGGTCAGCTATACAGTGGCGGTGCGGCCGTCCCACCGCACCGAGGGGTGCAGCGAGGATGCTTGCTACTCACTCCCCGCCGGGCCGGTGGCGGCGTTGGCGTCAGGCGACAGGGAACGACGGGGTGGCCCGCCGACGGGGGTCGTCTGAGCCATGCGGGCGGCGAGGGCAGCCTGGCGCTCAGCGCGAGTGCGACGAGCATCCGCCATGGAGACGATGGAGCAATGAGACATGGAGCGATGGAAGGCAAGCTTCGGCGCACCCACATGGCGCGCCAAATGTCGGATCACGGGTTCCGGCAAAACCCTCAAGGTTCAAACTCTGGATGCACATGAAGATCACCCCCTACCGATCCACGTCCTAGCTTTGCTAAGATCTTACGGGCTAACTCGACGAACCCGCAACACAAAGGACACAAGATTTATACTGGTTCAGGCCACCGTTGTGGTGTAATACCCTACTCCAGTGTGGTGTGGTGGATTGCCTCTTGAGCTGAGGATGAACAATACGAGGGGAAGAACAGCCTCCTGAGGAGAGGTGTTCTTGTGCTCGGTGAACTTGTGGTGGTTCTGGTTACTCTCGATCCGTCCCCTCCATCCCTCTCTCTAGCTATGGTGGTGGCTAGTCCTATTTATAGAGGCCCTGGTCCTCTCCCCAAATATTGAGCGGGAAGGGAGCTAACAACAGCCAGTTCGTAAGGGGACAGCTAGTACAACTTATCCTGACAAAAGCAGTCTTCGCCTGCAAAAGGCTCTGGTGGTGACGCCGTCTTGGGCTCCATGGTGACCTCCGTCTTCTCATCCTGCTGGTCTTGGTCTCGTTGCACCGATATGGGAACCTTTTCTTGACGCCTCGGTACTCTGCGCTTGCGCATGCGCCTGCTTCCTTAGCACCAAAGAGGAAACAAGAAAACTGTGCACGCTGGCGCCTGCCTGGCCTTGGTCGTCATGGCTCACATCACCGAAACCTTGCGAGGTTTGCCTGGACTTGATCTCTCCACCCCTCGCCAGGCAGCCTAGTGAGGCCGCTCCTGAGGAGGTCTTGTGTCGTCCGCCTCGCGAGGCATGGCCCCTCACGAGGGTCTTGAGTCTTTGCTGGTGAAGATGGGCCATACGGGCCCGCACGCTGAGCCACGCTGTGGTCCGCAGGCAGGCAAGTCAAGGGACCCCTGTTCCCAGAACACCGACAAGCGTAGCAGGCAGGGCGGGACAGTGCGGCGAAGGTGCACCGGTGAAGGACCGGCCAGAGCGAGGTGACGGCACTCGGCGGGCGGCGGGGAGAGGCGGCACAGCGGTAGAGAGCAGGCGGCAGTACGGAGGCGAAGCGGCACGCTCCGGTGAGCTCCAGTCACCGAAGTCGGGCGGCGGCGACTCGGGCGGAGAGCAGGCGGCGGAGACGAGGTGGCGGGCGGCCGGAGGGAGAGGGCGGATCGGGAGCAGAGGGGCGGCGGTGTTCGGGCCGGGAGGGCCTGTGATGGGCTGCAACGGGCCGGTGCGGTGGAGGAGACGTGTCGCCCCGGGATTGGCCGAGCGACGTGGCTGGAGGGCGGTGGTGGACACGTCCGGTGCGGGATGGACATGTCCGACGGCGGGAGGAGGAACAAAGCTAGGGTTTGCCCGAAGTTTCGGGGGTGAGGGTGTTTATATACGTAGAGGGAGCTAGGAGAGGCCAAATGAGGTGTGGTATTCGCCCACACGATCATGATCCAATGACGGAGAGCATGGAGGGAGTTTAGATGGGCTAGTGGGCTATTGTGAAGGGGTGCTGGTCTATATAGAGAAGGAGGGTTTCGATCAACGCGGTTAATCGTTGGGGCATCAAACGACCTCCAAATGGAATGAAATTTGACTGGCGGTCTACCGGTGATATACCAAGACCACTCAAAAAATTTCGGCCCATTCCGAGAATTTTTTTCTCCTGCTCATGAAACAAGATCTGAGAGGTGCAACGGGTGCATGTGAGAGTGTTTGATTCTGAAATGGACAACGAAGAAAGTGACCGGATGCAAGACGAACATGAATGCAAATGAGATGCACATGATGACATGGCAAAGTGGAACCTGTAAGCAAATGACATGGCAATGATGGGGAATGACTGGAAGACACCTGGCGCAACGGACTTGGGGCATTACAACTCTCCTCCACTAACAAGAGATCTCGTCCCGAGATCTTAGGAACGAGATGGAAGCGAAAGATGACAAGGAGGAATAAGAGCGCAAAAGAGAAGGTGAACAAGACTGAGAGCACTCGGGTAGAAGAGAAGAATGGTGTTAGGACGAGAATCAAAGGCTCAAGGAACAAGATATACTATGAAACTACTCGGGCTGAACATGGAAACAAAGTAACATGCTCACAAGATGCAGCGGTACTTGACTTGATGAACAACACAATGCCTCTAGAAGAGTCTAAAAAAGTTGAATGAAAAGAACGAAGAAGAAAATGACATCTTCTACCAAAAATGAGTTCGAAAGCAGTCTTAGAGGGAAGGATTGAACGGAGTTGTTGGAAATCAACAACAACATAATTGATTTTCGTGGGCTTATGGAAAACATCTCAAAATTATGAGGTGATAACCAGCCACAAACGGGAATGATTGAATAGCTGAGAAGAATGGTGGAATGCAAAACTCCACTTCAAAAGCATACGGATAATTAATTGCACATTGAGACGCAAGAAGAAAATATACCTGCGCTCCTCCAAAAAGAATCTTGATGAAGACTTGAAGAATGAATTAAATCTTTAATGAACCACCGTGAAGAACTCCCGTAACAAAAGGATGAAAGAATCGAAGGTTGAAAAGAACAAGATGAAGCCTTACAATGATTTAGATTGAGCTTCGTGACGAGACATGCGAGAAAACTTGGAACTCCGGAAAAGAAAAGATGAATAACTTATAACCAAGAAATTATTCATCATGAACAATCTCCGAAAAGAAGAGATAACTCAACTTGAAGAAAGAAGAATAAGAATTATGTTATGCTTATCCTCCACCAATTAAATCGATGAGCAGCAATGGATTGCATACAACTTACTCGCGTTGGAAAAGATTAAGGGGAGATATAGCACAAAACATGGGAAGGTCTTCTTAAACCACATTTAGGATTGGAAAGAATGAATGAATTGATATGATAAGAACAAAAGTGAAACTCTTAAATGAGCCACCGTGGCAATGAAAATGAACGAAGAGAAGAGAATGAATCGTCGGAAAGAATTAGAAAACAAACAAAGATACTTGAGTGAATCAAGATGCAGGAGAACGAAGAGATCATGAACTGATTAAAGAATGCTTGAACGAAGCACCGATACAAATATGGTAACGAACGGTGCTGAAAACTTGGAACAAAGAAATATTCTGAAATGATGGCCTCCGGATGATCGAAATGGAAAACTACTCCTGAAATACTTCAGATGGGTAAGGAAAGAATCGCACGATTTGTAGCAATTTGAGAGGATAACATCAAGCTAGCTCCACAAATCTTCAAGAGAACGGTCAAGATTTATACGAAAACTCTTCTTCGGTCTTAAAATGTTGAGAATGATGATGACGAACACCACCCAAATTTGTTGAGATACTACGGGAGAATGAAGAGAGAAGAGGTTGAATCAACAATGAAACTAATTTGAAAACAATCTTGGAGAGGACACTTGACTGATGAAAATTCATACATCAAACTTCGAAAAGAATTTGAGAATAACTCCAGGAAAATTAGAAGAGTCAGGTAAGATCCTAGGAATAGACATGTGGGTTAGGGCACACTGAAAAGAAGCACCGTTGGAAAGGATTGTTGAATGAGAAATGATGCACCGAAACGATTGAAAGACTCGAATGAGGTGACAACCTCGAATTAATTGAATACAAACACGGATCTTCTAAGATGTCTTGTGCTCTCCGGAAGGATAAACTGGCGATAGGTGAACGAGCAATGGAAACCATTTTAGTCAAGGAAAGGAATATGATCAACAACGAAAACTTGAATTAGACCCATCATAAATAAAACGAGATGAACAATGATGAGCTAGAAGAGAATTCACCAGTTGAGACAATTGAGGAGTGACTGAAGAGGTTCCGCATGACTGAAATTGATGCTTAAATAGAGGCTCGGATTTCAGGAAGAAAAGCGATGGGAGGGCGGGAAAAACATAGGCAACTTGGAACTGGTAACCGACGAATAACTTGAATAGAAAACACCGGTTGAAATAATTGAGGAAAAGTATGCAAATGCTTCACACGAATAGGATGGATACTCGATTAAGGACTCCGGCTCCAAGAAGAAAAAGTGCGGGTGGGTGGGAAAAGAAAAGAGAACTTCGCATGTGGGAACAACGTAGTTGAGAAAGAACTGAGGATTAACCTCACAAAAGACAATGATGGTAGAATGACTGCAAGAGAAGTGCGTCGGTTGAAAAGAGATGACATCACAATGAACGAAAACTAACTGCGTGATCCTAAAAAAATTGAAGGGGAAGAGGAGTATATCAAAACACCAGCATCAAGATTTCTCACCAGAGTGACGAAGGGATGGAGGAGTAAAAAGAATTCCTACTCACCGATATCACTATACTCCGAAATTTTTTAAACTATACGATCAAACAATGGGGCTCCTATGGTTGGTGAGGCAATGATACCAACTTGTAACACCCAATATGCGACTCTATCCTAAAGGAACTCAAAGGACCCACCAAGGACAGAACCGCATATTGACACGCTTTTGCAAGGTGGATATCATTACATCGTACCATTACATAATAGTAGGGATACATACAAAAGGCATACAATGCCACAAGAATACATCAATACATCATACATAGAACAACATCCGACTACGGATGAAACACAAACAAAAACTCAACGACATCCACCCTGCTAGCCCAGGCTGCCGACCAGGAAGCTAACCCAAAATCGAAGAAGAAGAAGAAGAAATCCAAAATAAGCAAACGTCGCTCTCATGTCAGATCATCGGATTACCTGTACCTACAACTATTGTTGTAGTAATGTATGAGCGACGAGGACTCAGGAGTCCCATTAACATGGGTATCAAGACAAGCAAAGCTTAATGGGTAGGAAAGGGTAAGTGGTGAGGTTGCAGCAGCGACTAAGAAATACATGGTGGCTGACTAACGAGTAAAAGAGTAAGATGAGAAACTACGCAAACGGTCGCCAACTAGTAATGATCAAGAAGTGATCCTAAACTACTTACGTTCAAACATAACCCAACCGTGTTCTCTTCTCGAATGCACCTGAAAGAGATAGTCACGGTTATGCACGTGGTTGGTGTATTTTAATTGAGTTTACTTCAAGTCCTCCACAACCGGATATTAACAAATTCTCATGTGCCACATAACCGCAGGCATTGCTCTCGAAAGTTTAAAACCCTGTTGGGGTGTCCCAACTTAGCCCATGACAAGCTCATGATCCACGGAGACAATCCTCCATCGCAGGATCCCGGTGCACAAGACATTTCGACAATGGTAAAACTAATCCAGCAAGACCTCCAGGCATGCTGACACCCTGATAGTAGCCGCGCTTATGTCGTCTCAGGCCACGTCCAGATAAGCAAAGCGTACATGACCAAGGATCCCATGTTTAACAACTTCAAAAGTAGCATCATATCTCCTAGGGGCGGTCCCGCACTGTGTTGTAGTTTGGGACTAACACCATTAGCACTGGCCCCCCTGCTATGTAGAAAATCCTCGGCTTCATGACGCCCTATGCCAATTAATTATTAGGTTCAAGTATTATTATGGCAAATATTAAAACCAATGTTGGTCCTTGCTGGAAGAGTTTTATTCAAAGCGAATTATCAAGAGGGGCCCATAAACCCTCACCGTGTTAGGGACGCCAAATCAAGGAACATAACACCGATATGAGGGAAACTAGGGCGGCAAGAGTGGATTAAAACACCAGGCATAAGGCCGAGCCTTCCACCCTTTACCAAGTATATAGGTTCATTAGTTAAACAATAGATATTGTGATATCCCATGATATCCATGTTCCAACATGGAACAACCTGCAACTGTACCTGCAACTAGCAATGCTATAAGAGGGGCTGAGCAAAGCGGTAACATAGCCAAACAACGGTTTGCTAGGAAGGGTAAAAAGGTTAGAGGCTATCATGGCAATTTGGGAGCCTTGATAAACAAGTGGTAGGTAGCACGACATAGCGATAGTATCGAGACAACTAGCATAGCAAAGATAGTAGTGAGATCCAAGGTGATGGTCATCTTACCTGAAATCCCGCTATGAAGAAGAATGATTCCATGAAGAAGACGAAGCCACGTAGTCGAACGAATCCTCACAATCGCAACGAAACCCGAATTATCGAGAAGAAGCACAACCGGAAAGAAGGAAACACCATGGTAAACACATAAAACATAAACGCGACATGATTCTCAACCACAAATGATGTATGACAAGGCTACATGATGCTACTCATGGCAGGAGATGATGCATACAAGAACAACACGTCAAACAAGTTTAAATGAGTCCGGAAAAAAATGTAATAATATCGGTAAGTCCTCATATGCAAATTTCGAAATTGGTCCAGATCTGATTAAAACACAATGTTGAATTTGTTAAACATCAAGTTAAAGTGCACCAAGATGATCTACACGGTTTTCTAGTAAAGTTACATATAAAGTTCGTTTAATTCAGAGCTACGGCCTAGAAGATATGAGCAAAACAAGTTAAACATGGGATTGATGCAAATGCAAGCAAAACACAATCACAAACACCTCAAAACATGGATGCAACAAGGTAACATGAAACTACATGCAAATCGAAGCAAGTTTCATATTGAGCATGCTCAAAACGGAGCAACGGTTCAACACATACAGTCAATACAAGTTTCACACACAATCTGCCCAAAACAACAACTAAGCACTTTGCAATCAAGGAAACTACATGCTACAGGAATCACATGGGAACAAACTTGACATGCACTTCAAGTACAGAGAACATGCTTCCAATAACATTAAGGTTTAGGTTCATAGGCATCAAGATTAATTCAAGATGATCAATGCAAAAAGCAACTTAATAATGAAGATTAGGACTTTGTGAAAACATGGCACACATGTAAGCAGAAATAACATGCTGACATGTTGGCGGCATGAAACAATGATGATATAGTGCAAGATCATGGAAAACAAAATCATGGCATTAAAATACAGGTTAAACATAGCAAAACATGATCACTAAGCATCTCTATATGAGCCATAGATCAATGGAAATCAACAAGACAAGATACAACATGATATAAGCTGATTCTCAGACTAGGAAATCTGGGAATGCAAAACAATAACATTATGATGCTGACTTTCAAGGCACATAACATCAAGCACATTAACTTTAATAATTATGCAAAAGACATGGGTGTGTAGTAGAGATGATATACTTCAACTTAATCCATGGGCACAAGTTCATATGATGCATGGAGTAACAACTATGATACTTGCAAAAAAGGAACATGCTGCTAACAGGTTGACAGATTTAGCATGATGGCAACTTGAGAGCAAGAAAGAAAACAAACTACAATAAGTTATATAGCAACCAAGGGCATGCCATAAAATTACACATAACAAGGAGCAAATAACCTGAAGGCATCATATATATATGACTCATGGACTAGTGGGAACCAACAAGACAAGTTTGAATGTTGTAACAATTTCAGCAAGTCTAAAACAGCAACATCAGCATATCATGTTCACAAACTTGGAAAAGATGTCATATGAAGTCCAAAATTATCAAACTTGGCATGTGGACAAAGTAATCTAGCATACTGCAAATCATGTAATTGGAGCACCTCCAAAAGAGGCATAGATTGATCAATAACAAGCTCACAACATGGCATCATGAAGTTAACAGAAAACTGGAACATCATTTGGGCATTTTCATGGAAATGAAAACATATGCTACAAGACATATATATGAGGAATCAAAAGGCATGTCATGATAGAGCATAACATGTGCATCAAAACATGTCAACTAGACATCTCCATATTATACATGGAATTGATGGTAGCATCAAGTTAACATGGCAACATCACGTAACAGTTACCGACTTTGCAAAAATCACTAAGTCTCAGAAATCAGCAACATCAAGTAGCACACTTTGCAAGATTGTGCTAGTCACCACAAGGCACTTAAAAATACATAGATTGCACCACTATAAAGATGGCATGAATAAGTTCCTAAAACATGTAGAGATGATGCTCAAAAGATGAACACACAAAATGCAACGAAAAAGATAAACAACAAGTTATGACAATCTTCAGTAGTTAACATTGTATATCACTCTTGTAACAATGATTAAGGCACCAAGATTAACATTAACATGCCTGCAAACTACACCATCATGTAGAGCACTCTGAGATGAACATTTTGACACATCATAAAGGCAAAATGGAGCAATATGCCTGGAGTTTTGCCATGATGAATATGCACACATGCTGATATGGAATCTGGGGACTTAGAGGAATTTTGCACCGCAAGGAAACTGGATGGAGATGACCCGGCATGGCACGGTGCAGTTCAAGCGGCAACGTTTGGATCGGGGGATGCCGGGATCACGGGACAAGGAGGTCGAGGGCAGATCCTCCTGGATCTCGCCGGACCTGAGGAGGACGTCAATGGAGGTGCCGCAGGCAATGCGGCGTGCTGCGGCAGAGGTGCGCTAGCGAGGTCGGGCTGCGGGGTCCGGCCAGGGCGAGGTGGCGGCGCTCGGTGAGAGGCGGAGAGCAAGCGGCGGTGCAGAGGCGAAGCAGCGCGCTCCGGCGAGCTCCGATAGCTGGAGGCGGGCGGCGGCTACTCGGGCGGAGCGCAGGCGGTGGAGACGAGGTGGCGAGCGGCCGGAGGGCCCGTGCGGATCGAGAGCGGAGTGGCAGCGGCGTTCGGGCCAGCGATGGGCCACGGTGGGCCGGTGAGGTGGAGGAGATGTGTCGGCCCGGGATTGGCCGGGCGACGTGGCTGGAGGGCGGCGGTGGACACGTCCGGCTTGGGATGGACATGTTCAATGGTGGGAGGAGGAAGAAAGCTAGGGTTTGCCCGAAATTTTGGGGGAGAGCACTACTAGGAAAATGCTTATAGATAGAATTTTACTAGTAGCATTTGTTTATGACCCCACGCTACTAGTAGTTAGTAGTAGCGCTGGGTAGAAAGCGTGCTACTGGTATGTGTTAGCAGCAGCGCTTGTTACCTAGCCCCACAAGTGTAACACACCACACCCCTTGGTCAATAAATAGTAGCAGCGCTGGTCGTCCAACTGGCGCTATTGTTAGTTTTGGATCTATAGCGCATGTTTAGATAAACGCGCTACTGCTATTTTTCTATGTATAACATTTTAGCAGTAGCATATTTTTCTAGACCGCGCTATAGGTAGTGCAACACTAGCCGTAGATATTTTGCAAGCTACAATAGCAGTAGCGTGTTTTGGACCCCCGCGCTACTCCTATGGTCGCCAGCCACCTACCACCTTTCTCCCCCTTTCCTTGCACCTTGCTTGTTCTAATGCCCCCCCTCCACCACCCCTCCATTAGAGCCCTCCCTTCTTCTCTTCTTTGCCATTCCACCACCCCCTCTTCTTTGCCCCTCCAACACACCCCTCCATT
>NC_057803.1:204740892-204748044 GCF_018294505.1 Triticum aestivum | reverse complement strand
GGCGCTGGTCGCCGCCGGCCAAACCTCGCCGCCCTGTCGCGCCGTGGCCGGATCCGCCGACCCAGCCCCGCCGTCCTTGACCCCTCCGGTCGCCGTCCCCATCGTCTCCGGCGAGACCCCGGTCAACCTCGGGAACCGTGCGCCCTAGATCTGGATCTGAGAAGAAACCTAGGGGTTGACCTCTTTTTTTCCTAAGTCTACATTATTTTCTAGCACATTTCACCATGCCATATATCATCATCCGTAGCTCCGTTTTGCATGTGTGATATATCAAATTGTTCGTCTCGATGTGCTCTTCATTTTGTTCCATTGCACCATGCTTGTTTGAGTCCATCTTGATGCCTAAAATGCTGTTGCAAGAGTGATATAAAATGTTAGATCCTGATTCTTATCAGTTTTTGAGCATTTGTCATTTTTGCCATGATTATTGTGTGCCTCCTATGAACTTGAGCCCTACATGTGTTTTGGGCTATGCCATGCCATCTTTACAGGGGTGTATGCCATGTATTTTTGTGATCAATGTGGTGACTAGCACATGCATGCAAAGTAGCTCTCGTGATGTTGCTGATTTCAGGGACTTAGAATTCTTCTAAGTCATTTCCCTGATGTTATTTTTATGCCATGTATTCATGTTGCTACAGTGTGATCCATGCCTCTTTTGAGCATGTTCAGTAAGGATGATTTTGAGATATTGTTATGTTCTATCAATCCATGTCTTTGTTTGCAATTATGGAGTAACCTAGCATGACTCAATAGTGCTCTACTTTTGCTATAAAATGTTCCTGGCAGATTGTTTACGTGTTAATCAATTTTGCCAAGGTTGTTGTAGTTGATCCATGCATGCTATGAGACTTCTCTTGCCATGGTTAGCTTCTTGAACATGTCTTCTTGCTGGGTGTATGCTTAGTTTGTCATGCAATGCCTTGTGGTGAGTGCATCGAGCTCGCAAACATGCCTACGTAACTCTATTTTTGCCATGTCCAGTTTTCTGCTAAGTCTGAATCTATTAACGAAACTTGCTATGTTTACATGGGTGCCATCATATCTTCTGATCCTTTTTGGCTTATGGTCATTAAGGGACTTTTGTTATATGCTTTAAGTAGTTTCATGCCATGCCTTGCCTTGCCATGATATGTTCCTGTAGCATGTTGTTATCTTGCTCTAAACATTGCTTCCTCATGTTAATTCCTGGCATGTTGTTATTTTCACCAAGTCTGTGAACCTGATATCTTTTGCACTTTTGCCATGCTTGTTTGAACCTGCTATTGTGTGATTTAGCCGTAGCTCAGTGTTCATCTTTTGTCAAGCATATTGATTGGATCACTGCCATGTGCTTTGTTGCTATGTTAGAGTGCAGTAGCTTAGTTTCTTGTTGCATTTTACATGGCATCGTGATGTTAATCGCAGAATAGTGTCTTTATTGTTTTGCTTGCCATTTGCAAATCGTGCATCCGATTCCGGTGATCTTTATATCGATTTCGACCGAAATTGACTCATCTTTCCAGCGGCACTCTTGGTTTGCCAAGTTGAGGCCTGGTTCAATCTTTCCTTTCTGAAGCACGCATATGCATTGCATTTTACATCCCGCATATCATGCCATGTTTTGCATCATGTTGCTTGCGCATTGCACCGTGGTTGACTGTGGTTCCCTTTGCTTGTGATCTTACCTTGGGTAGAGCCGGGAGACGAGTACATGATCAAGGAACCCGTTGAGTACGCTTACGAGGATCAAGCTTACGTCAACTCGGAGAACTTTGCAGGCAAGATGACCATACCCTCAAAATCACTTCTATCTTTGCTTGCTAGTTGCTCGCTCTATTGATATGCCTATGCCGCGATACCTACCACATGCTTTATCATGCCTCCCATATTTCCATGTCAAACCTCTAACCCACCTTGTCCTAGCAAACCGTTGTTTGCCTATGTTACCGCTTTGCTCAGCCCCTCTTATAGCGTTGCTAGTTGTAGGTGAAGATTGGAGTTTGTTCCTTGTTGGAACAAGTTTATTGTTGGGATATCATTATTTATATCTTGTTTAATTTAATGCACCTATATACTTGGTAAAGGGTGGAAGGCTCGGCCTTATGCCTGGTGTTTTGTTCCACTCTTGCCGCCCTAGTTTCCGTCATACCGGTGTTATGTTCCTTGATTTTGCGTTCCTTACGCGGTTGGGTTATAATGGGAACCCCTTGACAGTTCGCCTTGAATAAAACTCCTCCAGCAAGGACCAACCTTGGTTTTACCATTTGCCACCTAAGCCTTTTTCCCTTGGGTTCCGCGGACTAAATGGTCATCTTTATTTTAAACCCTCGGGCCAGTGCTCTTCTGAGTGTTGGTCCAAACTAGAGCCCCTTGCAGCGCCACCTCGGGGAAACTTGAGGGTTGGTTTTAGTTGTACGGATTGCTTATCTGGTGTGCCCTGAGAACGAGATATGTGCAGCTCCTATCGGGATTTGTCGGCACATTCGGGTGGCTTTGCTGGTCTTGTTTTACCATTGTCAAAATGTCTTGTAACCGGGATTCCGAGTCTGATCGGGTCGTCCTGGGAGAAGGAATATCCTTTGTTGACCGTGAGAACTGTGCAGGCAAGATGACCATACCCTCGAAATCACTTCTATCTTTGCTTGCTAGTTGCTTGCTCTTTTGTTATGCCTATGCTGCGATACCTACCACCGGCTATATCATGCCTCCCATATTGCCATGTCAACCTCTAACCCACCTTGTCCTAGCAAACCGTTGTTTGGCTATGTTACCGCTTTGCTCAGCCCATCTTATAGCGTTGTTAGTTGCAGGTGAAGATTGGAGTTTGTTCCTTGTTGGAACATGGATATTTGTTGGGATATCACAATATCTCTTATTTAATTAATGCATCTATATACTTGGTTAAGGGTGGAAGGCTTGGCCTTTTGCCTGGTGTTTTGTTCCACTCTTGTCGCCCTAGTTTCCGTCATACCGGTGTTATGTTCCTTGATTTTGCGTTCCTTACGCGGTTGGGTTATAATGGGAACCCCTTGACAGTTTGTCTTGAATAAAACTCCTCCAGCAAGGCCCAACATTGGTTTTACCATTTGCCACCTAGCCCTTTTTTCCTTGGGTCGGCCTACCCAAGGGTCATATTTATTTAACCCCCCCCCCCCAGGCTAGTGCTCCTCTGAGTGTTGGTCCAAACTAGAGCCCCTTGCAGCGCCACCTCGGGGAAACTTGAGGGTTGGCTTTAGTTGTACGGATTGCTCATCTGGTGTGCCCTGCGAACGAGATATGTGCAGCTCCTATCGGGATTTTTCGGCACATCTGGGTGGCTTTGCTGGTCTTGTTTTACCATTGTCGAGATGTATTGTAACCGGGATTCCGAGCCTGATCGGGTCTTCCTGGGAGAAGGAATATCCTTCGTTGACCGTGAGAGCTTGTGATGGGATAAGTTAGGACACCCCTGCAGGGATTTGAACTTTCGAAAGCCGTGCCTGCGGTTATGGGCAGATGGGAATTTGTTAATGTCCAGTTGTAGAAAACTTGATACTTAACTTAATTAACATGCATCCACCGCGTGTGTAGCCGTGATTGTCTCTTTCTGGAGGAGTCCGGGAAGTGAACTCGGTGTTGGAGTTATGCTTGAACGTAGGTTGTTCTAGGATCACTTCTTGATCACTTCTAGTTCATGACTGTGCCTTGCTTTCTCTTCTCGCTCTCATTTGCGTAAGTTAGCCACCATATATGCTAGTCCTTGTTGTAGTTCCACCTCATACATTTCCCTCCCCATAAGCTTAAATAGTCTTGATCGCAAGGGTGTGAGATTGATGTGTCCCCGTGACTCACAGATTACTTCCAAAACCAGTTTGCAGGGGCCGAAGATACCGTGTAGGTGATGCAACCGAGCTTAAGGAGGAGCTCGATGAAGATCGTGTTCGTTATGTTGTTTCTATTTCCAGTTGATCATTAGTGGAGCCCAGATGGGTCGATCGGGGATCTGTAGCATTAGGGGTAGTCCTCTTTTATTTTGGTTTCGTAGTCGCACCTTGATTGTATCTGGATGATTGTAATGTTATATTCATGTATTGTGTGAAGTGGCAATTGTAAGCCAACCCTGTATCTCTTTCTTATTCATTACATGGGATGTGTAAAGATTACCCCTCTTGCGACATTGCCTTCAATGCGGTTATGCCTCTAAGTCGTGCTCCGACACGTGGGAGATATAGCCGCATCGAGGGTGTTACATTCTCGAATGTGCTTTGCCTTCTCTTCTCGCTCTCATTTGCGTAAGGTAGCCACCATATATGCTAGTGCTTGTTACAGCTCCACCTCTTACCTTTTCCCTACCCATAAGCTTAAATAGTCTTGATCGCGAGGGTGTGAGATTGCTGAGTCCCCGTGACTCACAGATTACATCCAAAACCAGATGCAGGTGCCGATTATGCCATTCCAGGAGATGCGACTGAACTCAAGTGGGAGTTCGATGAGGACTCGGGACGTTACTACGTTTCCTTGCCAGACGATCAGTAGCGGAGCCCAGTTGGGGCGATCGGGGATCTTATGCATTTGGGGTTGTCTTTATTTTGGTTCTGTAGTTGGACCTTGATTGTATCTGGATGATGTAATGCTATATTTATGTATTGTGTGAAGTGGCGATTGTAAGCCAACTCTGTACCTATTTCTTATTCAGTACATGGGATGTGTAAAGATTACCCCTCTTGTGACATGCCTACAATGCGGTTATGCCTCTAAGTCGTGCTCCGACACGTGGGAGATATAGCCGCGTCATGGGTGTTACATTCATACATGTCACTCATGAGTCATTGCACATCCCGGTACACCGCCGGAGGGATTCATATAGAGTCATATCTTGTTCTAAGTATCGAGTTGTAATTCTTGAGTTGTAAGTAAATAAAATTGTGATGATCATCATTATTAGAGCATTGTACCAGTGAGGAAAGGATGATGGAGACTATGATTCCCCCACAAGTCGGGATGAGACTCTGGATCAAAAAAAAGAAAAAAATGAGAGGCCAAAAAGAAGAAGAGAAGGCCCAAAAAAACAAGAAAAATATGAGAGGAAAGAGAGAAGGGACAATGTTACTATCCTTTTACCACACTTGTGCTTCAAAGTAGCACCATTATCTTCATGATAGAGAGTCTCCTACGTTGTCACTTTCATATACTAGTGGGAATCTTTCATTGTAAAACTTGGCTTGTATATTCCAATGATGGGCTTCCTCAAAACGCCCTACGTCTTCGTGAGCAAGTGAGTTGGATGCACACCCACTAGTTTCTTTTGTTGAGCTTTCATATACTTATAGCTCTATTGCATCCGTTGCATGGCAATCCCTACTCACTAACATTGATATCTATTGATGGGCATCTCCATAGCCCGTTGATACGCCTAGTTGATGTGATGCTATCTTCTCCTTTTTGTCTTCTCCACAACCACCCTTCTATTCCACCTATAGTGCTATGTCCATGGCTCACGCTCATGTATTGCGTGAAGATTGAAAAAGTTTGAGAACATCAAAAGTATGAAACAATTGCTTGGCTTGTCATCGGGGTTGTGCATGATTTAAATACTTTGTGTGGTGAAGATGGAGAAAAGCCAGACTATATGATTTTGTAGGGATAACTTTCTTTGGCCATGTTCTTTTGAGAAGACATAATTGCTTGGTTAGTATGCTTGAAGTATTATTATTTCTATGTCAATATTAAACTTTTGTCTTGAATCTTATGGATCTGAATATTCTTGCCACAATAAAGAGAATTACATGGATAAATATGTTAGGTAGCATTCCACATCAAAAATTCTGTTTTTATCATTTACCTACTCAAGGACGAGCAGGAATTAAGCTTGGGGATGCTGATGCGTCTCCAACGTATCTATAATTTTTTATTGTTCCATGCTATTATATTATCTGTTTTGGATGTTTATGGGCTTTATTATACACTTTTATATTACTTTTGGGACTAACCTATTAACCCAGAGCCGAGTGCCAGTTTCTGTTTTTCCCTTGTTTTAGAGTATCGCAGAAAAGGAAAATCAAACGGAGTCCAATTGACCTAAAACTTCACGGAACTTATTTTTGGACCAGAAGAAGCCCACGGAGTATCGGAGATGGACCAAGAGAGTCCCGGGCTGCCCACGAGGGTGGGGGCACGCCCACCCCCCTGGGTGCACCCCTACCTCGTGGACAGCCCGGAGATCCACCGACGTACTTCTTCCTCCTATATATACCCATATACCCTAAAAACTTCAAGGAGCACAATAGATTGGGAGTTCCGCCGCCAGAAGCCTTCGTAGCCACCGATAACCAATCTAGACCCGTTTCGGCACCCTGCCGGAGGGGGAATCCCTCTCCGGTGGCCATCTTCATCATCCCGGTGCTCTCCATGACGAGAAGGGAGTAGTTCACCCTCGGGGCTGAGGGTATGTACCGGTATCTATGTGTTTGATCTCTCTCTCTCTCTCTCTCGTGTTCTTAAGGTGGTATGATCTTGATGTATCGCGAGCTTTGCTATTGTAGTTGGATCTTATGATGTTTCTCCCCCTCTACTCTCTTGTAATGGATTAAGTTTTCCCTTTGAAGTTATCTTATGTAACATCCCAAATTTTCAATTTGGAATGTTATACATAGGTCATCCATGCATATCATATTTTATTGCATTTTTGTTTTGGAATCCTCAAAATCCTAAGCAACTCAAGGACCCTCGGAGAGAGTTGGGGATTTCCCCGGTTTTCATATTTGATTTTTATCAAATAATGAATCGAGAATTTGGATTTTAATTATTTTTCCTTCCTAAAAATATTTCATATTAAAATATATGAGAGGAGATAATATAACTTCTCCAAAATAATTGAAATATTGGAGGAAAAATATTAAAATCATTTATTTGATTTTATTTGATTTTATTTGGATTTTATTTGCATTAGAAAAATTGCACGTTTTCAAAATTGCATTTTAGGGCCAAGACAATGTTCATCTCGTTCTAAATATTTTATTTAGACGGTGAAAATTTGTTTTGGCATTTTTAGGTTTTATTTTATTTTCTAGGGTTTTATTTCTGTCGCCGTAATTATTTTAAAAAAAAGTTTCCCCCGCCCGACTGGGCCTAAGGCCCAGCCGAGCCAGGCCGCCCCGAGACGCCACCGCCCCCGCGCGCGTGCGCCGCCCC
>NC_057803.1:204684299-204740584 GCF_018294505.1 Triticum aestivum | reverse complement strand
CGAGTCGTCGCCGCCGCCTAAGACCGCCCCGCCGGAGGTACCGCACCGGTTCCGAGCCACCGGTTTTTTTTAGAAACCCTAGATTTGGGTTTTTTCGGTTCACCGGTTTTTCTCGGTTCTTCTAGTTAGCGGATGTTCGTCCGTACGTTCGTTTTAACGAAAGGTTTTCGCCCGTTAGTTACAGCTAACGAACGCTCGTTCATTAGTCTGTTCGTCAGTTTTCTTTTTGTCAGATTTATCCGCGATTTTCTCGATCGTGATTTCTGATCCGATCTTAGTTTCTGTTTATCTTTTCTATCGTTAGTCAGAATCAGGCGATTCAAGCGCCTAGATCTTCGTCTCGAAACCCTCTTTCTGTTTAATCAACTTGAACAAGTTTTTGCTACTATAAAATTTGACCTAGGTCCAGATTAGTAAATGGATCTTGTTTCTTTCGCCGTTTGAGTTTCGTTGCTTTGTTTGATTTGATTCTTTTTGCTAACCGGAGTTCTTAAGTTGAACTTTCCGGTCAACCTATTTTATTTGAGTTTAGCTTGTGCATCTTTGCTTGTTGCTTATGTATGTTATTGTTTGTTTGGGATAGAACACCCGGAGTGTGAAGCGTGCTACTACGAGTCCCTAGGTTTTGCGAATCGTCAGCAAGGCAAGTAACACATTGATCATACTCTTTTCATACCCAATTTTTATGCATTAGTTCCAATCCTCAAACATTGCATGATTAGGATGTCATTAACTTGTTGGTTGGGAAGTAGTTATTGAGGTAGAACCTATTACCTTGTTACTATCAAACCCTTGGGAGTTACTTCTACGCGTTGCTTATATTGCTATGATATGCTATGCTCGTAGATGTGGTTCGGGTTTGAGTGAAATCGATGACAGATGTGAGATTGTTAATTAATGGTTCAACTTAAGGTGGCAACTTAAATAAACATCTGGGTGGATTAAGGCACCTGGGGAACCCAGTGTTGTCTGTTTTTTGGAAATCCCAGGGAACCCGTGTGATATTCCTATGGACCGCCATCCAGCTCAAAGGGAACTGAGATGATTCATGCTAGAAACTTCCGTGTGCAGCCACAAGCTATTATGGGCTCTAGCATAGTTAAGTAAGTTACGTGAAGCTCTTGAAGAGGTAGATCAGCAGGTAGTGGGTTTTGTAGGTTTGGTATGGTCTACCCGGAGTAGAGAGTTAATGTTTCTGAAAGACTGTGTCTCGGTCATCCGTTTCTCAAACACCTTGTAGTGAGAGAAATGCAACGGAGGCGGTCGAGTCTTGTGGGGAAAAGTGCGCAAACCTCTACAGAGTGTAGAATCTAATCATGGTTAGCCGTGTCCCCGGTTATGGACAATCTTGAGTATCTAGTACTTGGGTTATCACACGTATCTCATCACTTTTAATTAAATTTGTTGGGTTGTTAATCACTTTAATTAGGATTGAGTTGGGGTTACCTTCTCAATGTTTCAACCACCATGATAGTTAAATTAAAATCGATTCCTTTGTTGTAGGGAAAAATTGGCTTTTCGCAAAAACTATAACCCTAGATATTTCCACCAGCCAAATATGCATGTAGTATTAGCATTATTCTGTTCATGCTCTACTGTGTTATGTTGCCAGCATATTCCATGTGCTAACCCATTTTTGGGCTGCAACGTATTACGTTGCAGACTTTTCAGGCGAGGAGTAAGGTTCGTTAGGTCGTTGTCATGCAGCTCAGTTATGCCGTTGGAGTTGATGGACTCACTTTATCTTCCAAGCCTTCCGTTGTTATCGCATTAGATGGCCTTAAGCCATATTATTGTAATAAGTTCTCTCTTGAGACATTCGATGTAATAAGTGTGTGATTGCTACTCTGTTATAAATCCTTCGAGTATTGTGTGTGTCAGCATTACAGATCCAGGGATGACACTGAAGCACAGAGACTTGACCGTTTGAGGTGGGGTCGCTACAAGATGGTATCAGAGCACATGCTGACTGTAGGACACGACCACTAAGCTAAACCATAGGTCACACTTCTCTTCTCATTTCTGACTCCTCTTCAGTTTCTACTCTATAGGATGACGGAGATGAAGAACAAGTTTGCCCAACCGGATGAAGACACACCTTTTGGACGCCACTTGAAGGAAGTCACTAGGTACTTGAACATTGGAATACCAAGCTTCACCGGGACATACAAAGCTACCTTGCCAGAAGAGGAGCGCTGGATGATTCAAGTACAAGTTCCAGGAAGGACGTTCTCGCCAACTTCTAAACCCATAGAATTTTCTTTCGAAGCACCCACCTGGAGTCTAGGAAAGAGCATGGCAGCCCACATTACCATGGAACGCATTGGAGAAGTCTACAACAGGGAACTTAAGGACACTATCTACCAAATATGTGAGCGCCGAGATGAGCAATGGGAAGTAATCAGCACCAAGAAGGATAGATCCATTACAGCTTTCATCCAGTAGTTAAACCAGCACATTCGACACCAGGAGAACCAGATGTGCGCGGACATGATGGACTTGAAGAAGGCGAAGACTAGGATCATCGAGCTTGAGGAAGAACTCAAGTTTACACGTGATGGATATGAGGAAGAAATCAAGACACTACTGGAGAAAAATAACGACCTGGTTAAGAAGATCGGAGTATTCATGGGAGGTCCAGCATCGAGAGTAGAAGATGACAATTCCATGTGCCCAGACAACTACATCATCATTGACGACACCGATTCCGATCCAAGTGATGATGACTTCAAAGACGAAGCTGGAGCAGATATCATGGAGTCTTCCACCGATCAAAATTTCTAGAGGACCACCATATATTAGTAGTATTTCCCCCATGTATTTAGTAGTAGTTGAGCACTTTTGCGATAGTTCCAGATCGCTTGTATGCCCTTACTTGATTGATTGAGTGAAATGATTGTGTTTGTCTCATGTGCATATGGGTAGTGCTTTCTCATTAGACCCCTTTTCTATTCTGATATTTTCCATCTAAACCCATCAGATGCCTCTGAGACGTGACCCTGGTTTTGTTTTCCCACCGGAGCTCACCCAGTTGATCCAGCAGCAGAATACTTTGATGCAATTGCTAGTTCAGAACCAGGGCAACAACAACAACAACAACAACCCGCCACCAGTGGACAACCTAGCCCGCTTTCTAAGGTTACAACTGTCGGTGTTTTCCAGTAGCACCGAGCCTATAGTTGTAGATGATTGGCTCCGCAGGTTTGGAAGGCAGTTAACCACTGCAAGATGCACTGATGCTGAGAAGGTGTGTTTTGCTGCACATTAGTTGGATGGACCAGCAGCATCATGGTGGGAGAATTACACTGTCACCTACCCCATAGCCACGGTGACATGGGACTAGTTTCAGCAAGCTTTCCGCACAACCCATGTCTCAACCGGAGCTATGCAGATGAAGAAGTGGGAGTTCCGCAACTTACGCAGGGGAACTGTACTGTGGCTTAGTACGCGGATGAGTTTAGAAAGTTATCACGCTATGCCCCTAATGATGTGGCCACAGATGTCGTGAAGCAGGAGAAGTTTATGGAAGGGCTGAATGACCAGATGAGCCTGCAGTTGATGGTAGCAACCTTCAACAACTACCAGGAGTTGGTAGACAAGGCTCTTATGATTGAAGGGAAGCAGCAGCAGATTGAGAGCCGTAAGAGGAAGTACGGACAAGGGAAGTATAACTCAGGAGCTCAGCAGAAGCCTCACCTAACCCCGAACTTGGGAGGACTAGTTCATAACCATGGAGGTCACAACCACGCTGGAGGGGGATCGCATAACCACAATGGTGCTAAGAATGGGAATGGGAACGGAGCTAACAACAATCAGAACCGCTCCAACTCAGCCACACCCTCCAAAAGAGATCTAAGTCAAGTTACTTGCTTTAAGTGCGGGAAGACAAGTGAAACGCCCTCGATGCGGCTATATCTCCCACGTGTCGAAGCATGACTTAGAGGCATAACCGCATTGAAAGCAATGTCGCAAGTGAGGTAATCTTCGCAAACAACCCATGTAATACAATAGGGGAAAAGATACATAGTTGGCTTATAATCGCCACTTCACGCGATTACATGAATAAAGCATTACAACATCCAAATACAATCAAGGTCCGACTACGGAACCAAAATAAAAGAAGAACCCCAAAAGCGACAAGGTCCCCGATCGACCCCAACTAGGCTCCACTACTGATCAACTAGAACGAAACAACACAAAGGACAAGATCTTCAAAGAGCTCCTCCTTGAGCTTGGTTGCGCCATCTGCACGGACTCATTGGCACCTGCAAATTGGTTTTGGAAGTATCTGTGAGTCACGGAGACTCAGCAATCTCGCACCCTCGCGATCAAGACTATTTAAGCTTATGGGTAAGGTAAAGGTAAGAGGTGGAGCTGCAGCAAGCGACTAGCATATATGGTGGCTAACATACGCAAATGAGAGCGAGAAGAGAAGGCAATGCACAGTCGAGAAACTATGATCAAGAAGTGATCCTAGAACAACCTACATCAAGCATAACTCCAACACCGTGTTCACTTCCCGTACTCCACCGGAAAGAGACCATCACGGTAACACACGCTGTTGATTCATTTTAATTAAGGTCAACTTCAGGTTTTCTACAACCGGACGTTAACAAATTCCCATCTGCCCATAACCGTGGGCACGGCTTTCGAAAGTTCAAATCCCTGCAGGGGTGTCCCAACTTAGCCCATGACACGCTCTCACGGTCAACGAAGGATATTCCTTCTAGCAGGAAGACCCGATCAGACTCGGAATCCCGGTTATAAGACATTTCGACAAGGTAAAACTAAACCAGCAACACCGCCCGAATGTGTCGACAAATCCCGATAGGAGCTGCACATATCTCTTTCTCAGGGCACACTCAGATTGTCTTAGGTACAGGTAGGCCAGCCTAGAGTTGCCCCTGGTGGCCACCGGCAGCTGACAGGTTGGACCAACACTCAGAGGAGCACTGGCCCGGGGGGGGTTAAAATAATGATGCCCCTTGAGTCTGCAGAACCCAAGGGAAAGAAAAGGCTAGGTGGCAAATGGTAAAACCAATGTTGGGCATTGCTGGAGGAGTTTTACTCAAGGCGAACTGTCAAGGGGTTCCCATTATTACCCAACCGCGTAAGGAACGCAAAATCCGGGAACATAATCACCGATATGACGGAAACTAGGACGGCAAGAGTGGAACAAAACACCAGGCATAAGGACGAGCCTTCCACCCTTTACCAAGTATATAGATGTATTAATTAAATAAAAGGTATTGTGATATCCCAACAAGTAAACATGTTCCAAAACAAGGAACAACATCTCCATGTTCCAACAAGGAACAAACTTAAATCTTCACCTGCAACTAACAACGCTATAAGAGGGGCTGAGCAAAGCGGTAACATAGCCAAACAACGGTTTGCTAGGGCAAGGTGGGTTAGAGGCTTGGTTTAACAATATTGGAGGCATGATAAGCATGTGGTAGGTATCGTAGCATAGGCATAGCAAAAGAGCGAGCATCTAGCAAGCAAAGATAGAAGTGATTTCGAGGGTATGGTCATCTTGCCTGAAATCCCGCAAGGAAGAAGAACGAGTCCATGAAGAAGATAAACGAACGAAGTCGAACGGGTCCTCATAAACGCGACGTTATCGGAACCAACCCGAAGAAGCAAACACCGGAAAGAAAGCAAACAACATGGTAAACAACCACCACATAATCATGGCATGATGCACAATAAGTATGATGCATGTCCGGTTTAATGAAGCATGGCATGGCAAAAGAGCACAAGCAAAACTACAAATTAAGTGGAGCCCAATATGCAACGAGTTGCATATTGACGGAACACCACATGCCTTATTTTAGTTCTCTCTCATTTATGTACTCAACAAGATTAAATGTTGTTAGCATGGCAAGAGGTGAAGCAAAGTAAACTACCTATCTAGTCAACTTTAAATGAGGCCGGAAGCAACGAACAACAATTCCGGAAACTCCTCATGAGCATATTATAGATTTGGTACTGTTCTGCCCTAAACATTATTTTAGAGTTGTTAAACATGCAAAGTAAGGCCATCATGTTAAACTAGGCATTTTCCTACCCCATTTACATATAAAGATTATTTAATTCGGAGCTACGGTTATTTAGTTATGAAATAAAGCATTTTAGCAAGTTATTTAAACAAATTTAAACAAACATCATTTTAAACATTTTAAACATGGATGAAAGTTGCATATTATTAAACTAGACAAAATTCTAAGCAACTTTCATATTAAGTTTTTTTTAAACCGATGCACGGTTATTAACTTGTGAGCAAATTAAAATAATGGCATCCTCATGTAATTATGCATGCATTGGAAATTAGGAAATTCGTCAGCAGGGAAAAAAAAGAAACAGGCCGAATCTGGGCAGCCCAACAAGGGGAAGGCCAGGGTGCTGCTCACATTGGGCCTTGAGGCATGTTTATGGCTGGGGCGAAGAGGTGTTGGGCCTTGGCCTGAACTAGAGGCGCGCTGGCAGGCTGGATCGAACGAGGAGATGGGGTGGCGCGGTCAACGGGTGCAGGCGAGGCGTGTATTTGTCCTCGCTTCTGAAGAACAGAAGCAACATCAGGCGATGAAGAAGACAGCGGCAGGGGTCTTGGCGACGGGGTTGGCGAGAACCGTCCGGAACGGGCGGATCGGAGCGCGGGGAGGCGGAGATTGGCGCGGATCCATGGCGACGAGGAGGGGCGCGGTCAACACGTTCGAGGCAGGGGGATTGAGCGAATTGTAGCTGCGACATGAGCTGCTACTGAATAAACGAGAGAGGGTTCAGAGAGAGAGACGGTGAGGAAGAACTGCAAGAGGAAGGAGAAGAAAGGGAAGGCATGGGGCACGGGGAACCTCAGGAGGTTGCCGCTTGGTGGTCCAGCGAGGTCCTGCGGGGGCGCTCGAGGCAGCAGGGGGTCGAGATGGCCATGGCAGTTGAGTTCAAAGAGAGGCGCGGCCATGTCTTCGGTCCCCTGACAGAGAGAAACGGGAGGGGGTTTGAGTGGTTAGGAGAGACAACAGAGGGAGGAGGGCCTCGAGGTCATCGCCTGGTTGGGTACTCCGGTGAGGTACTTGGCGGGCGACGGGGTCCTCCATGGCGGGTCCTGAGACGGCGACGGAAACAGTGGCCATGGCAGCAGGGGCGACCTCCTATTGCTCCTGTACCTAGCAAGAGAGAGAGAGAATTTGAGAAAGAGCGAGAGAGACCGAAAGAGACGACGAAGAGATCGGAGGGCAGGGAAGGAGGCGCAGCTTTGCTGTGGTTGGGCGACGGCGGAAATCAAGGGAGTTGGTCGGGGCCGCTGGTTGGATCTGGCAGGAGAGGAAAACGAGGAGGAACTGGATTAGGGAAGATCCCGATGGGGATTTGGTGGAGTGTGGCGGCGGCTGAGGGGGGCAAATGACCTAGTTTTAGGGTTTGGTCTGACATATATATAGCAAAAGGATTTTTGGGTAGGGCTAATCCGTCCCTCTGATCATAACTGGACGGTCGGGAAAAATAGGCTAGGGAGCCCAAATAAGAAAACGATGACGTTTTGTAGATGTTTGGGGATGATTCGGACACAACGATGGCGACAGTCCGAGTCGGGTCCGGGGAAGTTTCGGACGCGCACGTGAGGGGTCGGTTGGAACTCGTCGCTGTGCAGAAGGGCTTGAGCTGAGAGAAGAGAAGAGAGAGAGGCCCGGCGACTGTTTTCGGAGATCAAAAACATTCGACGAAAAGACCGGCTATACTGCCGCTATAGTTATCCGTTGGGTCGTCAAACGGACTCCGAACGCGATGAAACTTGGCAGGCGGTCTGCTAACAACAAAACAACACCGCATGCCAACTTTCATCCCATTCCGAGAACATTTTCCGGCTACTTATAAAATACTATTTCGGACATGCCGCGGGCGCGTGCAAGTGTGTCTGGGCTCAGAACGGACAACGGAAAGAACGGGGGAACCCGGACAGATGCAAGTTGTTTAAAAAATGATGATGCAATGCACATGATGACATGGCAAGATGCAACACGCAAGCAGATGACATGGCAACAACAACGAATAACTGGACGACACCTGGCACATCGGTCTTGGGGCGTTACAACACTCCACCACTACGAGAGGATCTCGTCCCGAGATCTAGAATGGCACCGGAGGGAAAAGTAAGAGGAAGATAAGAGGTAAAACTAAGTTGCTTCTTTGAAAAACGAGTGAAACCAAAGAACCTTGCGAGGTTGAACAAATTCGAGACAGAATACAACGAAGGTGAACAAAGTCGAAAACACTCCTTTAGAAAAGAGGAACAAAGAACATTGCGAAAAACCTTGAGGTTGAAGGCAAGATAAATATTGAAACCACTCCGGTTAAAAACAAGATAGAGAAGGAATAAGACTGATATAATTTGGACAGCACTTCGACTGTAAATGGAAGAAATTGAACATCATCTTGACAAACCGAGATGAGGAGTGAAAAGAGCAACATCAATAGACCTCCAGGAGAAGGAATAGAATAAAGATAATTGAGACAAAAGAATGTAGAAGACAATGCCAACTTCTGCTACAAAAGAGCTTGAAAAGGCACCTTTAGGAGATGGGTTGAACGGAGTTATTGGAAAGCCAACAACGAAAAGAATATGCTTGATATGGTCTTATGGAGTACATCTCAAATTATGAGGTGACAACCTGCCACTCACGGAAAAGATTTGATTGGATTTATAAGAACAAGGAGACGAGAAACTTATTTCACCGGGAGGATAAATCAAGAACTTGGGTCATTATAAGCACCATAGATAGCAACAATCCTTCGGGAAGGCTGTAGGAGAAATATAACCCAAGATAACTCCAATGAAGAGATTGATGGATTTAAGATACCTCATTCTTAACAACATGTGAATCATGAAACATGAACTCAAATTATCAAGAATGACATAATACCATCTCAAAAGATAAAAGAGAAATGATTGCACTCCGGATTGCAAGATGATAAAAAAATTTGAGCTCCTTTGAAAAGAATCTCGATGATCACTTTGAGAAGGAATTAAATCCTTGCTGAACCACCATGTTGAGTCTCCATGAAGAACTCCGGTAATAAAAGTGTGATCAAAAAGGAAGTGAAGGATGAAAAGAATAAGATTGAAGCCTTGCAATGACTTAGATGGATCTTCATGACGAGAAAATTGAGAGAGCTTGGAATTGCGGGAAGAGAAGATGAAACAATTGAAACCGAGAATTTGATGAACCTCCGGAATAATTGAATTTACTCGATGAAACAAGAATAAGAATTACATTATGCTTATCCTTCACCAATTTAAATTGATGACAAGCAACAGATCGCATACGACTTATTCTCGTAGAAAGGATTAAGATAGATATAGCGCAATCATGAGAAGGTTTTCGATGAGCCACCGGTAGGATTGGAAAGCACGAATGCATAGATATGATACCCAAAGGAAGAAAACTCTTGAACGAACCACCGTAAGAATTGAAAAGAATGATTAAAACATGAAGGCACACCGGGAAGAATTAGCAATTAAACAAAGATGCTTGAGAGAATTTAGACCCATGAGAACGAAAAGATTATGAGCTGATAAGAGAATACTTGAATGAAGCACCGGTAAGATTGGAGAATGATAACTGACAGCTGAGAATGAATAAGTCTTCTGAAATGATGGGCTCCGGAGAATCAAATTGAAAAGAATCTTGAATTGCTCCGGATAGGTGAAAAGAATTCTCACAATCGAAAATAATTATGAGAGGATGGCATCAAGCTAGAATCACGAATCTTGAAAAGAATGGAGCAAAATTTAAGAGAAACTCTTCTTCGGTCTTCAAATGCAGAGAATGATGATGAGAAACACCACCATGAATTGTTGAGACACTCCGGAAGAATCAAAAGCGAAGAGGTTGAGCCAACGATGAAAAGAATTTGAAAGTGATATTGGAGAAATACATATGACTGATGATAACTCATTCTTACGTCAAACTTGGAAAAGAATTGAAAATAACTCCGGAAAAAGAGAAGAAGAGTCAGGTAAGATCCTGGGAAAAGACATGTGGGTTAGGGCCCACTCAAAAGAAACAACATTGAAAAGGTTGCTTGGAAGATAGAATACACCGGTTGAATTAAAAGACTTGAAAGAGATAACAATCTCGAAAGAGCTTGAATGAATGAGAATACGCACTAGCATCTTTTGAGATATCTTCAGCACTCCGGAACAATAGAATAGCGAGAAGTGAATGAATATGAGCAGCACCGGCATGATAGGGTATTTGAAACGAGGAGAAAGATATGATCAATAACGCTTGAATTTAAACCACCGGAGAAGAAAAAATGAGTAAAGGGTGACGAACTTGAAGCTCCGTCAGAATCTTCATGAGAATCACCGGACACAAACATTGAAAGAAAAGAATGGAGAGACTTCCAATCGATACCATGGATACTTGATTAAGGAATCTGAGTCCTTAAGAAACAAGGGTGGGAGGGAGGGACAACAAAGACAACTTAGGATGGATGAACGAACACCATTTAGAAAGCTGAGATTGAATCTTGCGGATGTTGAACATGAACGGATCCGCTTGGCGAGAGACACACCGGTTGAAAAGGCTTGACATGACAAACTCGATTATCATGAAGGATTAGTATTCACATGAGAACACCGCTTAGGAAAAGGCATGGAATCAACACTTGACATAGAAGCAACTCAAATTTCACAACTCAAAACAAAACAAAGGATTGGCTTGCAGAATAAGCCGGAACAAACATATGATAGAGATTTCGTCCGAAGTTTTCGTGGTGGGGCCTACACGGGCTCGATCGTACAACACCATCATGTACAAGGCAGTGCACATGACATACGAAGCGTCCCCAAGTCGGCATAGCCAAGGACTCTTTAAGACACAACGAGACCACTGTAAAACCGACCGTGAATAGGCGGACCACTAGACGTCGAACCCCAATTTCATATCATACATCTGTCGGAAAGATATCCTAGTAGCTACTTGAATTCCCACTTATAAACTCCCGAAATTTTCCGGTTATGCAATCAGGTGTTGGGGATACAGGGGAAGCATAATATCTCACCCAAACTAGCAAATCCTACATCCAGCTGTATCCATCCTTCAACACATAACCAAGAAACCTTCAGAAATCGTCTACCTCAACCTTCGAAAAGCATCCGTTATACAAGTTATGGCAATACTCCCGAACTCCCGCCCCAGTACTGGGTGGCGTCGAGGTTATCTCACCAACAACTGCATAAAAGAGATTTTCGATGTCGGCGAACTAAACTCAGGTATTCCAAAACTGCAACGATAAAATTGTGACGACAACACCTCGGAGCTCAACTCCCCGGGACACTGGCACAACCCCTAAATGACAGGAGGCACCAAGAACAATGTTCTCTTCACAAAACCATCGGAACGATTCCAAGATACACGCGTGATCCAAAATTTTTTTTAGTGAAATTTGAGAAGAGAAGAGACAAAACTCTACGTCAGGATGCCTTACCAGAGCGATGAAGGGACTGGGGAGTAAAAAGAATTCCTAAACTCTCCGATATATAAATCCTAAATGACTCAAAACATTTTTCTAGACTCAACTCGCCCACTAATAACGATCAAGCAGTGGGGGCTCCTAAGGTCGGGGAAGGCTCTGATACCAACTTGAAACGCCCTCGATGCGGCTATATCTCCCACGTGTCGAAGCACGACTTAGAGGCATAACCGCATTGAAAGCAATGTCGCAAGTGAGGTAATCTTCGCAAACAACCCATGTAATACAATAGGGGAAAAGATACATAGTTGGCTTACAATCGCCACTTCACGCAATTACATGAATAAAGCATTACAACATCCAAATACAATCAAGGTCCGACTACGGAACCAAAATAAAAGAAGAACCCCAAAAGCGACAAGGTCCCCGATCGACCCCAACTAGGCTCCACTACTGATCAACTAGAACGAAACAACACAAAGGACAAGATCTTCAAAGAGCTCCTCCTTGAGCTTGGTTGCGCCATCTGCACGGACTCATCGGCACCTGCAAACTGGTTTTGGAAGTATCTGTGAGTCACGGGGACTCAGCAATCTCGCACCCTCGTGATCAAGACTATTTAAGCTTATGGGTAAGGTAAAGGTAAGAGGTGGAGCTGCAGCAAGCGACTAGTATATATGGTGGCTAACATACGCAAATGAGAGCGAGAAGAGAAGGCAATGCACGGTCGAGAAACTATGATCAAGAAGTGATCCTAGAACAACCTACGTCAAGCATAACTCCAACACCGTGTTCACTTCCCGGACTCCGCTGGAAAGAGACCATCATGGTAACACACGCTGTTGATTCATTTTAATTAAGGTCAACTTCAGGTTTTCTACAACCGGACGTTAACAAATTCCCATCTGCCCATAACCGCGGGCACGGCTTTCAAAAGTTCAAATCCCTGCAGGGGTGTCCCAACTTAGCCCATGACAAGCTCTCACGGTCAACAAAGGATATTCCTTCTAGCAGGAAGACCCGATCAGACTCGGAATCCCGGTTACAAGACATTTCGACAAGGTAAAACTAAACCAGCAACACCGCCCGAATGTGCCGACAAATCCCGATAGGAGCTGCACGTATCTCTTTCTCAGGGCACACTCAGATTGTCTTAGGTATGGGTAGGCCAGCCCAGAGTTGCCCCTGGTGGCCACCGGCAGCTGACAGGTTGGACCAACACTCAAAGGAGCACTGGCCCGGGGGGGTTAAAATAATGATGACCCTTGAGTCTGCAGAACCCAAGGGAAAGAAAAGGCTAGGTGGCAAATGGTAAAACCAATGTTGGGCATTCCTGGAGGAGTTTTACTCAAGGCGAACTGTCAAGGGGTTCCCATTATTACCTAACTGCGTAAGGAACGCAAAATCCGGGAACATAATCACCGATATGACGGAAACTAGGACGGCAAGAGTGGAACAAAACACCAGGCATAAGGCCGAGCCTTCCACCCTTTACCAAGTATATAGATGTATTAATTAAATAAAAGGTATTGTGATATCCCAACAAGTAAACATGTTCCAAAGCAAGGAACAACATCTCCATGTTCCAACAAGGAACAAACTTCAATCTTTACCTGCAACTAACAATGTTATAAGAGGGGCTGAGCAAAGCGGTAACATAGCCAAACAACGGTTTGCTAGGGCAAGGTGGGTTAGAGGCTTGGTTTAATAATATGGGAGGCATGATAAGCAAGTGGTAGGTATCGTAGCATAGGAATAGCAAAAGAGCGAGCATCTAGCGAGCAAAGATAGAAGTGATTTCGAGGGTATGGTCATCTTGCCTGAAATCCCGCAAGGAAGAAGAACGAGTCCATGAAGAAGATTGTCGGGGAAAACTGATCCGCGAACACCTATGGGGCCGGCGGACCGGGCCCCTTTCGGTTCGGCGGGGGGCGGAGGTCGCACGAAGAGCAGATCGAGGCGAGGCACACAAGCAGTTTACCCAGCTTCGGAGCTCTCCGGAGAGATAACACTCCTACTGCTGCTTGTCTGGTTGTATTATCTGGTGTTCTTGCTCTCGAGCGAGAGAGTGTGATGTTCTCTGGGCTACGAATGAATCGTAGCAAACTGTCCGAACCCCCTCTACGTTGCGCATGGGCCTCCTTTTATACGCTAAAGGGGTCACCGACAGGTGGCAACGCAGAGGACGGTAAAAATGTAAAAAGCGTGGTAGTTGATACAGTTGCTTGTACAGTGCACCCTACCTAATCCTGACGGCAGGGGACAAGGGCATTAAATGCCCATCTGAGTCGCCCGAACAGTGCAGAAAAGGACCGTTAGGGGCGCCACCGTTCGCCACGATGGCAATCTTGTCAGCTTCGCATGCCACTGCGCACCGCTGGCTGCACAGCCTCCCGCCACGCGCGCCCGGAGAGGCCCCCAGAGCAACACGTTGGTGGATGCGCTGGAGCGTCGGCGCAGAGTGGCCGCCTGCCGCGGCAAGCGCCTTGCCGCTGTTGTTATCTCGCCGGGTCCAGAAGCTCGTCGCTCACCGGGCCTCGGTGTACCTTGTTTAGTCTTCCCGGCAAGCTCCTCTTGCCGGGGCCTTGTTGCCTTGCCGGAGCGCGTGGCGCGTCGCGGCAAGTTCCTTGGAGCGCCTTGTTTGGCCTTCCCGGCAAGCTCCTCTTGCCGGGGTCTTGTCTCCTTAGCTTAAATACTTTGTTCTTGGATGGCTCCAAGGGAACCTTGGGGGATCTTGGCGTTCGCCCGGCAAGCCTTTGCCGCGGGGTGCTGCAACTACCCGTGCACAAGTTCAGGGTACTAGGGTACCCCTATTCTAGTACACTGACAGGAGCCCCCGGGCCTGGGCTAGACACGGTGCCGAGCGCTGTTGGGCCAGGCCCAAGACAAGGCACGGGCACACGCGGGCTGGGCCGCGCCAAATCTTGCTCCGTATCCACCGCGCTCTCCCATAACGGCACGCGTTGAATGCGGCATCGTGGGAGAGATCCTGGGTGGTTGTTTATTTGGAAGGCCGAAACGTCCGCCCCGTCCCTCTTTATAAGCAGAGGAAACAGAGGCAGTTCGTTCCCCCTCGCTGATTGCTGCTACTCCTTCTTCACAAACGCCGCCGCTCCCCCCTTCTTCTCGTAGCCGAGAGAGCAGCGCTCCGCCCCCCCCCATTGCCACCAGCATCACCACGCCGTCGACCTTCCCCACCACCTCCGCCATGGCCCCGAAAGCCGACAAGGGAAAGGGTGTGAAGTCGGCCGAGGCGCAGCAGCTCGCGGCGCTGCGGAAGGAGCGGGCGTTCTTCACCCCCCAGCTCGGCGTGCAGGAGCTGAGGGAGTACTTCTATCTCTTTTGGGCGATGGAGACGCGTGCGCATCCGCGCACGAGGGTACTCCCGGCCGCTGCCTCGGAGTTGGCTCCAAATGGGTACCCGTTCTTCCCGCTATTCTTCTATTGCGGGCTCTGCCCGCCCTTCTCGGAGTTCTTCTGTGATATTATGAACACATATGGCTTCCGCCTCCTTGACTTCACCCCCAATGTTGTCCTGACCATGGCAGTTTTCGCACACTTGTGCGAAAACTTTGTCGGAGTCCACCCTAGTGTTGCCCTTTTTCGCCACTTCTTCATACCTCGGGTAGAGAGAGGAGAGCCGCTTGCCGGAGGGATTGCCTGGGTCTCGAGAGTCGGCAAGAAAGAGGCGTACTTGGAGGGTGAGCTCCGCAGCAACTGGGAGGAGTGGAGAGCGGAGTTGTGCTGGATCGTTGAGGAGAATCCGCAGCCCTTCACCGCCGTGCGCCAAACTCCAATAGTGCGCGGCAATTACTGGAGCAACGTGGCCCCGAAAGACGAGAGACTGAAGATCGCCATCACTAGGATTCTTCGCCTCAGGCTTGCCGGGCTCACTGTAGGTGTTGTCGGGGCAGATTTCCTCCGCCGCCGCATTGCCCCCCTGCAGGAGAGGGGGAGGCCCGCTTGGGAATTCAAGAATTCGGCGGACATCATGAGGCTGCGGCTGGGCCTCAACTACAACTTCACCGTCTTGGAGCTGGACGCAATGCTCTTGGAGTTATTCAAACGCGACCCCCAGCACCCATTCACACTGCCGAGGGGCGTAGTTCCTTTGTGGAATAACTCTTCGCTTGACCGGATCCGCGCCATGATGCCGTTGTGCGATTCACACGGCATCGTCCCAACTTGGCAAGAGCCTGCGGATGACGTTGTGCGAGCGTTCTTCGACACCTTGGAGGAAGTGCCGGTCCGCACTGACGAGCAGAAGAGCCTGACCCGCGACACCACCGACGAGGAGCTGCAGCTCATCGCTACTAGGGCGGAAGAGGCTGCGGCCGCAGCTGCTGCGGGTGTGTTTGGGTTTACTGTGGAGGAGGCGGAGGCTGCAGAGGCGGCAAACCTTGCCGAACGCACGGAGTTCATGGGCGAGGAGGAGCCTGCCGGTTCCGAAGCCAAGCCGAGCGAGGCCGGCGAGGAGGAGGCTGAGCCTTCAGAGAACTTGCCGCAGGCAGAGCCCCCGGCCCCGCCAAGGAGGCGCCTTCGCAGGGCCGGGGACGCAGCGGGGCGGCAGCCAGCTCCACAGCCACCAAGCCGCGCGACGCGCTCTACCGCGGCAAGCAATGTTGCCGCGGGAGCACCTCACGCAACAGCGGCAACTGGAGCGGGATCTTCCCGGGCCACTGCCACTGCCCCCGCCAAGCGGGCAAGGGATCCTACTCCTCCACCTCGCCGCACCAGAGGAGGGCCGGACTTCGATCTTTCCGCGCTCAGCTCCGACGAGGAGGAAGAAGAGTGAGTTTCTTTGGTGCTCTTATAATCCTTCAATCTTGCTGTTTATATCTTGTATCTGACTTGCTCCAATCTGGACTCCTTTCTTTTCAGAACACTGGCCCAGAGAGCGGCGAAGAGGGCCAAGGCCGCGGTGATCGTCATCGAGGATGACCCCATCGTGTCGGCAGGAGGTGGGCCTGAGACCACCTTGACGGACCCGGCAATCACCCCTCAGAGCAGCCCCCAGCGCAGCCCCCAGCGTAAGTTCATAGTTTAGCCTTTTGCTGCCGGGCGCGCTTGAGTGCTTTTTTCCTTTGTTGATATCTTGCTTGTTGACTTGTGCAGGAGCAGAGCAGCCTCATCAGGAGCGCCCGGAGGCCGGTCCCGAAGTGCCACCTACTTCGACTGCGCCGCCAAGGGAGGAGTCCCCGGCAAGGGAGCGCTCTCCGGCAAGGGGGGACTCTCCGGCAAGGTACGGCACTGCTGATCCTGCGGCGACCGAGGCCGCAACTGAAGATCTTGGCGCAGGTAATCCACTTGCCCAGAAACTTTCCCTTGGGTTCTGCTTCTTCCGTTTTTCCTTTCTTGGATTTTTTATTGATTTTCCTCCCTTCTTCGTTCTTCAGACCCATCTTCGGCTGAGCCAATGGAGACAGAGGGCGCCGGCGAGGAAGGTGCCGGTGCTGATGAGACCGCCGGCGAGGAGGCCGCCGGGGCTGCTGCTGCGGAAGCCGGCGAGGGGTCGGGCGATCGCACTGACGACCCTGAGGCCGCAAGAGCGCCGGGCGCTGCACCGACCGCCGAACCCTCTGCCGCTTCTGCGGAGCCGGGCTCCGAGGAGCCCCAGCCCGGCGCCTACTTGAAGGCTGGTGACAATATCTTCATCAAGCTACCCTAGGCGTCGAGCTCCAGGGTGCCGGTCGAGGGGGAGACTTTTGACGGGGAGGTGCTCGCCTCTGCTGGACTGTCATTGGTTGACGCGCCCGGCAGCAGTAGCGGCGAGCCTGAGGAGGAGCAGCTGCTGCGGAAGCTGCTGTCACTCTACCGCACCCGGCAAGCCAAGCTGGCTTCCCGGGAAGTGCTTGTCGCGAAGGTGGGAGTTGACATGGAAAAGCGCGCGAAGGAGCTCCGGGGCCAAAATCAAGAAGCTCTCCGGTCCCTGGCACAGGAGCGGGAGCGACTCGACGAGGAGCGCACGGCCTTTCTTCTCGAGAAGGCCGAGGCTGAGGAGGAACAAAGGCTGGCTGCCGAGAAGCAGTCCGCGCGGGAAGGTGAACTAGTGCAGCGGAAGGCCAACCTCGACAGCTACGAGGAAGAGCTCGCCGAGCGTGAGCGAGCACTTGGCGGGGCGCTCAAGGAGGCAAAGGACGCCGCGGCAACTGCAGAGGCCGCTAAGAAAGAGCTAGAGGAGAAGGTGGCGCAGCTGGAGGCCGATATTGGGAAGAGCGGCGAGGAGCTTGCCGCGCTCAAGCGTGAGTGTGAGAAGGATGCTGCCGCCCACGGTGAGCTGCAAGGCCTTCTCGCTGAGAGGGGCAAGGAGCTCAGCGCTGCCAAGGATTCCAAAGCAGACCTGGAGCTGAAGCTGGCCACGCTGACGCAGACGCTGGAGGCCGCCAAGGAGCGGGAGAAGACCTTGTCGGAGAAGGTCAAGGTTGACGCGGCACTGCTGGAGAGCATTGCAGTTACCCAGAACTCGTTCAGAGACACAGTGGAGCACTGGACCGAGGGTCTGGTGAACACTACCGCAGTCATCAAGGAGGAGCTAGCGCAGCTGGGGATGGAGGACTTTGGGTATCCTTCCGACGAGAGTCTTCAACCCAGCGCCAAGCTCAGCCTATTCTTCAAGGGCGTGGCGACGGCACTCCAGCGGCTCCGGGAGAGGATCCCGAAGCAGCTGGCCGACGAGTCGCGCAAAATCTGCGACGGGGTTCTCCAGAAGGTGCTGATGAAGGTAGCCTTCCGCAATCCAGGCCTCAGCTTCACCAACGTCCTCAGGTCCTTGCCGCCTGACGCCGATCTGGATGCACTCAAGGCCCTTGTCGCACCCATTGTGGACAAGGTGAGCGAGATCAAGAGAGTCGAGGGCGGACGCGTAGATTAGGCCGCCCATTCCTTCTTTTCCCTTGTCGCTGCTGATCATGTTATGAAAACAGTCTGTTAGAGCTGCGACAAGTTATCTTTGTAATATAACTTTATTTCTATCTATCAATTGCTATGTTATTTCCTCTACTAGATTCCTTCCTTTGTATGTTATTACCCTACGCTTCTAGGGAACTTGTCGGCGCAGGCGCCCGAGCCGCGAGCGCTGAGTGCGGAACTTCAGCAGCCTGCTGGCGGCGCTGCTTCCGACAAGAAACCTTGTCGCGACTAGATGCAGCACGCTTAAGCTGTTGAGTGGACTCGAAACAAAGTAAGGGCGCAACTAGCCACGAGTTGGTTCCTCCGCGCACAGGTTTTCCATACAAAGCAGGGTCATTCGAGGAAGATAACTCAAAAATTTTAAAAAGTGATTTCTCAAACTTTGGCAACTTAGCTTTTCTGTCATTTGCTTCCCGGTAAGGCAAGTCTTTGCTTGAACGACGCCTGGCCCATACCACAATCTTCTCCTCCCCCCCCCCCGGCAAACTTGTGTGCGAGAGAACCTTCTTTTCCATTAAAAGAAAAAGAAAGAAGAGAAAATAATAATATGGAGCTCTTCGGCTCGTTACTGCTTACCGAATGTAGGTGCTGCACAAAGTGTCAGATAATCGCATGCAAGAAAGGAACTAACGCATGAAATGGACAAGCTGTGCGGAGCACATGGGGTTTTACTTATGCACGGGATCTGCGCCCGGCTTTGTACAAAGGATTACATGCAACAACGGCAAGACTTGTACAAAAGGTGGTTGCCGGAACGGGTTCCGGCAACCGCGCCTTATGGGAAAAACTTACAAAGATGTTCTATGTTCCAGGAGTTGCTCACCGGAATGCCATCTTCGGTCTCAAGGCGGACAGCGCCAGGCCTTGTGACTCGTCTCACCCGATAAGGGCCTTCCCACTTTGGCGTCAACTTGTTGGAATTCTTGGCGGACTGAACGCGCCGAAGAACAAGGTCGCCTTCCTCGAAGCTTCTGGCTTTAACTTTGCGGCTATGATAGCGGCGCAAAGCTTGCTGGTATCGAGCAGCTCATACAGCAGCCTGAAGACGATCTTCCTCAAGGAGCAGCGCGTCGTCTTGCCGCAGCTGTTCTTGCTCAAGCTCATCATAAGCGAGCACTCGAGGTGAGCCGTATACGAGTTCCGTGGGCAGAACTGCCTCTGCTCCATAGACTAGAGAGAAAGGTGTCTGGCCAGTGGCTCGATTTGGCGTCGTTCTGATCGACCAAAGAACCACCGGCAGCTCCTCGATCCAGTTCCTTCCACACCTGTGCATCCTGTCGAAAGTTCTGGTCTTGAGCCCGCACAGCACTTCAGCATTTGCCCTCTCTGCTTGACCGTTGCTTCTTGGATGAGCAACAGAAGCGAAGCAGACCTTGGCGCCAAGGTCTTGGACGTACTGCATGAAGGTGCGGCTCGTGAATTGCTTGCCGTTGTCGGTGATGATCCTGTTAGGGACCCCGAAACGGCAAACAATTGACCTGAAGAACTTGACTACTGACTGTGTTGTCACCTTCCTCACTGGCTGCACTTCCGGCCACTTTGTGAACTTGTCGATTGCGACGTACAAGTACTCAAAGCCCCCGACAGCTCGGGGGAAAGGGCCGAGGATATCGAGCCCCCAGACCGAAAATGGCCAGGATAAAGGGATTGTCTGGAGAGCTTGAGCTGGCTGGTGTATCTGTTTGGAGTGGAACTGGCACGCTTCACACTTGGTTACTTGTGCAGTTGCATCCTGGAGGGATGTCAGCCAAAAGAAACCTTGCCGGAAAGCTTTGCCGGCAAGTGCTCTTGCGCCAATGTGGAGGCCACATATGCCTCCATGTATCTCCGCCAACAGCTTTTGTCCATCTTCCCGGCGAATACACTTCAATTTCACGCCGTTGAGTCTTCTTCTTTACAGTAAGCTATCGACAAACTGGTACATACTTGACTGTCGGGCTACTCTTTCCGCTTCTTCTTGTTCTTCGGGAAGTTCTCCTGTCTGAAGGAAATGGACAATCTGCTGTGCCCATGCTGGAGCTTGTGGCTCAACAACAAGGACTAAAGGCACATTTGCTGCTGCGGGAACATCCGCTTCTACGGCAAGGGCTTGCGGCCCTGCCGGAGCTTGATGTTCCCCGGCAAGCTTGCCGGAGCATAACTTGTCGGGAGCGTCTGCTTCAACGGAACAAACCATAAGGCTTGCTGGAGCAGACTGCCCCTCAGCATCCTTGGTGTTGATCTTGGGGACTTTCTTGGCGGCGGCTTCGGGGAGCTCTGCCGGAAAGTAGTCGCCGGAAACCAACTTCCTCTTCTTTCTTTGTCCAGTTGAGGGCGTTATGGATGGTTGAGTCAACTTAAGCACAAAGATCCCTAGTTCCACAGGTAACTTTAGTGCGGCGCACTTTGACAGGCCATCAGCAATATCATTCTGAGCTCTTGGGATATGCTCCATTTGTAGGCCGTCAAAGTGCTCTTCTAGCTTCCTCACTTCATCGACATACGCTTCCATCAACGGACTCTGGTAGTTCTTGTTCACTTGTCGGACGACAAGTTGTGAGTCACCCCTGACAATGAGCTTCTTAATCCCAAGGTCTGCAGCAATTCTGAGACCGGCAAGCAATCCTTCATACTCTTCAGTATTGTTGGTTGCTTGCTCTTTGGGAAAGTGCATCTGGACTACGTACTTGAGGTGCTCTCCGGTGGGTGCGACAAGCAGCACGCCTGCACCGGCGCCTTGCAGCGAGAAGGCACCATCAAAGTACATCAGCCACTCTTTGCTTGCCTCTTTGACGGGGATGCACGTTTCTGGAATTTCTTCATCTGGGGTTGGCGTCCACTCTGCTATGAACTCTGCCAATGCTCTGCTTTGGATAGTTGAGGTGCTCTCAAACTTGAGGCCAAAGCTTGACAGTTCCAGCGCCCACTCGACAATCCTGCCCGTTGCTTCTAGATTTTGCAGTATCCTCTTCAGCGGAAAGTGAGTGACGACTGTGATCTCATGTGCTTGGAAGTAATGGCGCAGCTTTCTCGAGGCCATGAGGAGGCCGAAAAGCAACTTCTGCACACCAGAGTACCTTGATCTAGCCCCCTGCAGAAGAGAACTGACAAAGTAAACTGGGCGCTGCACCATTCTCCTTGGCATCTTATCATGTTCCTGCGCAAACCCATGTTTGTCGGGACCATAGCTTGTCAGCAAAGCCCCCTGCTTGCCGCTGGATGGATCTGCCGTGGTTGCTGGCTCATCATCCGCCTCCCTCTCCGCCACTAACGCAGCACTAACCACTTGATTGGTTGCTGCTATATACAGCAGCAACTTCTCTTGCGGCTTAGGTGCGACAAGCGTTGGAGTGGAGGACAGGTATCTCTTCAAGTCCTGCAACGCAGCCTCCGCTTCCGGAGTCCATTTCATTGGACCTGCCTTTTTCAAAATTTTGAAAAATGGCAGGGCGCGCTCGGCAGATCTAGAGATAAACCTGCTGAGAGCAGCCACGCAACCGGCAAGCCTTCGTACATCCTTGACGTGCTTTGGTGCATCGATCTGCTCAATGGCTTTGATCTTGTCGGGATTGGCTTCAATTCCCCGCTGAGACACGAAGAACCCGAGAAGCTTGCCAGAAGGGACTCCAAACACGCACTTCTTGGGGTTAAGCTTGAGGTTGATCTTGCGCAGGTTTGCAAATGTTTCGTCTAAATCTTGAATCAGGGTCGCCTTGTTCTTGCTCTTGACCACTATGTCATCCATGTAAGCTTCCACATTTCTGTGCATTTGCGTCTCAAAAGCATGGTGGACTACCCTTGCGAATGTTGAACCAGCATTCTTCAAACCGAAAGGCATCCGTATGAAGCAGTACGTGCCACACGGGGTGATAAATGCAGTTTTCTCTTCATCTTCTTCTGCCATGAAGATCTGATGGTATCCTGAGTATGCATCAAGAAATGAAAGCAAATCACATCCGGCTGTGGAGTCAACAATCTGGTCAATACGCGGCAAGGGAAATGGGTCTTTGGGACAAGCTTTATTAACATCAGTGAAGTCAATACAAAGTCTCCATTTCCCGTTAGCTTTGCGCACAACAACAGGATTGGCCAACCACGTGGGATGGAGTACTCCTCTGACAAGGCCTGCTGCTTCCAACTTCTTGATTTCTTCTATGATGAATTCTTGGCGCTCTACCGCCTGCTTCCTGACTCTCTGCTTGACGGGCCGCGCATGAGGACAGATGGCAAGGTGGTGCTCAATTACTTTCCTGGGAACACCGGGGATATCAGACGGTTGCCACGCAAACACGTAGACATTCGCCCGCAGGAAAGCAACGAGCGCGCTTTCCTATTTGGGGTCAAGAGTGGCGCTGATGGTGAAGGTACCACCAGTGCCATCCTCCTTGGCGGACACCTTCTTAGTCTCAGGTGGAGCTGCCATTGCCTTCTTACACTTGCCGGTGGAGCTCGATGGTGCGTCCTCGACGGTAGCGCAGCACTCCGAAGAAGTGCGCTTGCCGGAGTGGGCATCAGAGCTCTTGCCGGACTTGGTCTTCTTCTTCCCCCCGGGAGCTTCAGTGGCAAGTATCTTGTGTTCTGCTGCGGCTGCTGCTTCCCAGTAGATCTTGTCGGCACAGATAAGAGCATCCTTCTTGTCGCCAGGGACAGAGATGACACTTATTGGGCCTGGCATTTTCAGCACGTTGTATGCATAGTGAGAGGCTGCCATGAACTTGGCAAGTGCCGGACGGCCAAGGATTCCATTGTAAGGTAATGGAAAGTTGGCAACGTCAAACATGACCCTCTCAGTCCTGAAGTTCAGCTCACTGCCAAATGTTACCGGCAACGTGATCTTTCCCTTTGGCTTGCTCCTTCCCGGGTTGATTCCTTGAAATGTGCCGGTCTCTTCGAGCTCGCTGTCAAGGATCTGGAGCTTTTGGAGCACCGCGTAGGAGATCAGGTTCAAGCCGGCCTCGCCGTCAACTAGCATCTTAGTGACCTTGAGGTTGCGGATTGTTGGTGAAACCAACATCGGCAAGCACCCGACCGCAGTTATGCGATCCGGGTGGTCCTCAATATCAAAGATGATAGGCGTGCCGGACCATTTCAGAGGCTTGCGTGACTCAACGGGTGGTTCTGCTGCATTAACTTCCCGCACCCACTGCTTGAGCTGGCGGTGCGAGGCATGTAGAGAAGCACCACCGTCAACGCACAGGACCTCTATGGCTTTCTGGAACTCCTGCTCATCAGTCTCCTCATCATCCATATCTTCATCGTCGTTGTCATCTTCATCCTTGTCGCGGCCGCGAGGAGGTCTGTCTCCTTGCCGCTGCTTGGCCTTGCCGCGGCGTCCTCCTCGGCCGAGACGTTTCTTGCCGGATCCACCAGCTCCTTCCTGGGCCTTCTCCTTGTCGCGCCGCTCGTATTCAGCTTTCTGTTGCTCAACAAGCTGTTCGACTTTCTTATAGTTCTGGAGATCATGGCCCTTGGTGCGGTGGATCTTGCAATATTGCTTGTTGGGGCCGTCCTGCTTGTCGGCGACTGCTGCCTCCGCGGCAACCTCCTTGCCGGAGTCACCAGCTTTGGCTTCCTTGGCGCCGCCACCGTTGCCGGACTGCTCAACAACTAGAACTTCTTTGCCTTTCCTCCTTCTGTTGTTCCGCCGCCGGTTTTTCCTTGTCGGGGCAGCATCTTCACTGTCAGATCCCCCCGCTCCTATATTTTCTCCGGGGAGTCTCCTCCCCTCCTCAGCACGCGCACACTTGTCGGCCAATGCATATAACTCACTGACGTCCCTGATCTTGCACATCGCCATTTCCTCCCGCATCATGCGGTTCCGCACGTTCTGATGGAACGCGCTGATCACCGCGGCAGGGTGGACGTCTGGGATGTTGTGCTGCACACTACTGAATCTCTGAATGTACTTGCACAGGGGCTCTCCTTCCTTCTGGGCGAGCAGATGAAGATCACTCTCCTGGCCATGAGGCTTGTGTCCGCCTGTAAAGGCGCCGACAAACTGATGGCACAGATTAGCCCAAGAGGATATGGAGTTGTCCGGCAAGTGCATGAGCCAGGATCTGACGTTGGGCTTGAGCACCAGTGGGAAGTAGTTGGCAAGGATCTTGTCATCCCGTCCCCCGGCAGCCTGCACCGCGATGGTGTAGATGCTGAGGAATTCTGACGGATGCGTCTTGCCGTCGTACTTCTCTGGTACGTCTGGCTTGAAGTTCTTTGTGCTGGGCCACTGGACTTGCCGCAGCTCACGAGTGAACGCAGGACAACCTACCGCGTACGGCAGATCACCTGGTTCCCCTGGCGCATGCATGTCAATAGAGGGCCCAGCGCGCTTGTCGGATTGACGTCGTGCTTCTCTTCGGCGCTCGATGCGGGTTCGAGCGTCTTCTTGTTGTCGATCATGAAGAACTTGGCGCTGATCGCGACGAGCTCGTGGATCCGACGATGCAGTGGAGTCGCTGTCGAGGTGGATCCGGCGAGTCGGCGATCTTGGCCTTCGGGGCGGTGATTGCATGGTAGTTGCACCTCCGCCCATTTCATCGCCACCGGCTCGCGTCCGGCAACCCTGACGCGGCGGCGACGCGCTCGGCCGCCGTGGAGTGTCGCTGTTGGCATAGCTGATGGGACTCTGAATGGTGGCCCTCCATTTGTCGATCTTGTCCGACGTCGGAGGGTAATCTAGGATAAGTTGAGCTCGCGCCAAAGCTTCTGCTGGAGTGATGGGTGGCAGTGGCGGACGGCGCGAGGAGGGGGACGTGCTCGAACTTCTAACTATGTTAGAAGGAGCAGTATCCCGTCCAGGCGACCGTGCCCCGCTCGTGCCAGCACGCTGGCGTGCATGCTGGTCTTGAGCGCCCCGAGATCCACCAGCTTGGTCTTGGGCTATCATGCGTATGGCACTGCTAGTGCCATGACGCTGTTGATCTTGCGCCTCCTGAGAGTGGCGTGGAACATGTACAGTCGCCGAGGTTTGTGCAGCCTTGTTCTTGGACCTGGCGGCATCATGAGCTTCCTCGTTGACGTCCTTTCTTCCGCCGGCGTCCATCCCACCACTCGTTTGCTCCAACGGTGGCGGAAGTGACGTGGATGGAGCGGCTGCTGCCGAAGTCTTCTTCTTCGGTGGCATGTGGATGAAGGGAATAAAGATCTAGCTCGTGTGAATGCCGGATCTGGTTCACACAATCTCAACACCCCCTACCTGGCGCGCCAAAGATGTCGGGGAAAACTGATCCGCGAACACCTATGGGGCCGGCGGACCGGGCCCCTTTCGGTTCGGCGGGGGGCGGAGGTCGCACGAAGAGCAGATCGAGGCGAGGCACACGAGCAGTTTACCCAGCTTCGGAGCTCTCCGGAGAGATAACACTCCTACTGCTGCTTGTCTGGTTGTATTATCTGGTGTTCTTGCTCTCGAGCGAGAGAGTGTGATGTTCTCTGGGCTACGAATGAATCAAAGCAAACTGTCCGAACCCCCTCTACGTTGCGCATGGGCCTCCTTTTATACGCTAAAGGGGTCACCGACAGGTGGCAACGCAGAGGAGGGTAAAAACGTAAAAAGCGTGGTAGTTGATACAGTTGCTTGTACAGTGCACCCTACCTAATCCTGACGGCAGGGGACAAGGGCATTAAATGCCCGTCTGAGTCGCCCAAACAGTGCAGAGAAGGACCGTTAGGGGCGCCACCATTCGCCACGATGGCGATCTTGTCAGCTTTGCATGCCACTGCGCACCGCTGGCTGCACAGCCTCCCGCCACGCGCGCCCGGAGAGGCCCCCAGAGCGACATGTTGGTGGATGCGCTGGAGCGTGGGCACAGAGTGGCCGCCTGCCGCGGCAAGCGCCTTGCCGCTGTTGTTATCTCGCCGGGTCCAGAAGCTCGTCGCTCACCGGGCCTCGGTGTACCTTGTTTAGTCTTCCCGGCAAGCTCCTCTTGCCGGGGCCTTGTTGCCTTGCCGGAGCGCGTGGCGCGTCGCGGCAAGTTCCTTGGAGCGCCTTGGTTGGCCTTCCCGGCAAGCTCCTCTTGCCGGGGTCTTGTCTCCTTAGCTTAAATACTTTGTTCTTGGATGGCTCCAAGGGAACCTTGGGGGATCTTGGCATTCGCCCAGCAAGCCTTTGCCGCGGGGTGCTGCAACTGCCCGTGCACAAGTTCGGGGTACTAGGGTACCCCTATTCTAGTACACCGACAAAGATAAACGGACGAAGTCGAACGGGTCCTCACAAACGCGACGTTATCGGAACCAACCCGAAGAAGCAAACACCGGAAAGAAAGCAAACAACATGGTAAACAACCACCACATAATCATGGCATGATGCACAATCAAGTATGATGCATGTCCGGTTTAATGAAGCATGGCATGGCAAAAGAGCACAAGCAAAACTACAAATTAAGTGGAGCCCAATATGCAACGAGTTGCATATTGACGGAACACCACATGCCTTATTTTAGTTCTCTCTCATTTATGTACTCAACAAGATTAAATGTTGTTAGCATGGCAAGAGGTGAAGCAAAGTAAACTACCTATCTAGTCAAGTTTAAATGAGGCCGGAAGCAACGAACAACAATTCCGGAAACTCCTCATGAGCATATTATAGATTTGGTACTGTTCTGCCCTAAACATTATTTTAGAGTTGTTAAACATGCAAAGTAAGGCCACCATGTTAAACTAGGCATTTTTCTACCCCATTTACATATAAAGATTATTTAATTCGGAGCTACGGTTATTTAGTTATGAAATAAAGCATTTTAGCAAGTTATTTAAACAAATTTAAACAAACAGCATTTTAAACATTTTAAACATGGATGAAAGTTGCATATTATTAAACTAGACAAAATTCTAAGCAACTTTCATATTAAGTTTGTTTTAAACCGATGCACGGTTATTAACTTGTGAGCAAATTAAAATAATGGCATCCTCATGTAATTATGCATGCATTGGAAATTAGGAAATTTGTCAGTAGGGAAAAAAAGAAACAGGCCGAATTTGGGCAGCCCAATAGGGGGAAGGCCAGGGTGCTGCTCACATTGGGCCTTGAGGCCTGTTTATGGCTGGGGCGAAGAGGTGTTGGGCCTTGTCCTGAACTAGAGGCGCGCTGGCAGGCTGGATCGAACGAGGAGATGGGGTGGCGCGGTCAACGGGTGCAGGCGAGGCGCGTGTTCGTCCTCGCTTCTGAAGAACAGAAGCAACATCAGGCGATGTAGAAGACAGCGGCAGGGGTCTTGGCGACGGGGTTGGCGAGAACCGGCCGGAACGGGCGGATCGGAGCGCGGGGAGGCGGAGATTGGCGCGGATCCATGGCGACAAGGAGGGGCGCGGTCAACACACTCGAGGCAGGGGGATCGAGCGAACTGTAGCTACGACATGAGCTGCTACTGAATAAACGAGAGAGGGTTCAGAGAGAGTGACGGTGAGGAAGAACTGCAGGAGGAAGGAGAAGAAAGGGAAGGCATGGGGCACGGGGAACCTCAGGAGGTTGCCGCTTGGTGGTCCGGCGAGGTCCTGCGGGGGCGCTCGAGGCAGCAGGGGGTCGAGACGGCCATGGCAGTTGAGTTCAAAGAGAGGCGCGGCCATGTCTTCGGTCCCCTAACAGAGAGAAACGGGAGGGGGTTTGAGTGGTTAGGAGAGACAACAGAGGGAGGAGGGCGTCGAGGTCATGGCCTGGTTGGGTACTCCGGCGAGGTACTTGGCGGGCGACGGGGTCCTCCATGGCGGGTCCTGAGACGGCGACAGAAACGGTGGCCATGGAAGCAGGGGCGACCTCCTGTTGCTCCTGTACCTGGCAAGAGAGAGAGAGAGAGAGAGAGAGAGAGAGAGAGAGAGAGAGAGAATTTGAGAAAGAGCGAGAGAGACCGAAAGAGATGACAAAGAGATAGGAGGGCAGGGAAGGAGGCGCAGCTTTGCTGTGGTTGGGCGACGGTGGAAATCAAGGGAGTTGGTCGGGGCCGCTGGTTGGCTCTGGCAGGAGAGGAAAACGAGGAGGAACTGGATTAGGGCAGATCCCGATGGGGATTTGGTGGAGTGTGGCGGCGGCTGAGGGGGGCAAATGACCTAATTTTAGGGTTTGGTCTGACATATATATAGCAAAAGGATTTTTGGGTAGGGCTAATCCGTCCCTCCGATCATAACTGGACGGTCGGGAAAAATAGGCTAGGGAGCCCAAATAAGAAAACGATGACGTTTTGTAGATGTTTGGGGATGATCCGGACACAACGGTGGCGACAGTCCGGGTCGGGTCTGGGTAAGTTTCGGACATGCACGTGAGGGGTCGGTTGGAACTCGTGGCTGTGCAGAAGGGCTCGAGCTGAGAGAAGAGAAGAGAGAGAGGCCCGGCGACTGTTTTCGGAGACCGAAAACATCCGACGAAAAGACCGGCTATACTGCCGCTATAGTTATCCGTTGGGGCGTCAAACGGACTCCGAACGCGATGAAACTTGGCAGGCGGTCTACTAACAACAAAACAACACCGCACGCCAACTTTCATCCCATTCCGAGTACATTTTCCAGTCACTTATAAAATACTATTTCGGACATGCCGCGGGCGCGTGCAAGTGTGTCTGGGCTCAGAACGGATAATGGAAAGAACGGGGGAACCCGGACGGATGCAAGTTTTTTAAAAAATGATGATGCAATGCACATGATGACATGGCAAGATGCAACACACAAGCAGATGACATGACAACAACAACGAATAACTGGACGACACCTGGCACATCGGTCTCGGGGCATTACAACAGGGCACTATGCCAATGATTGCCCTGAAGGAAGGAATGAAAACGGAAATGGGAGCTCGGGGAAGAAGCCTAATCCATTCAACAAAGGACAAGTGAACCATGTTAATGTGGAGGAGGTTGTAGAGCAGCCGGACGCGGTAATAGGTATGTTTTTGGTTAAGTCGTTTACTGCTCTTGTTCTTTTCGATACTGGTGCATCGCATTCATACATATCAAGGGAATTCGTGGATAAGTTTAAACTACCAACCCAAACCCTTAGGACCCCTCTCCTAGTGAGTTCACCCGAAGCAGAGTACATGGCTAGCCAATGGTGCGACCAGATACCCCTAACCATTGGTACACATGTTTTTCCGTCCGACCTAATTATCTTGGAGTCACAAGGATTGGATGTGATATTAGGTATGGACTGGATGTCAAAGTATGGAGGAAGCATTGACTGTGCTAGTAAGTCGATTTATCTCACCACCCCGGAGGGAAAAAGGATTAAGAATGTATCTAGGAATGTGCCTAGGAGGAGCCAAGTGAATGCCCTCACAGGAGTTGTTCAGGAGGAAGTTCCTGTAGTGAAGGACTACCCGGATGTTTTCCCAGAGGAGTTACTAGGCATGCCACCGAATAGAGACATTGAGTTTTTGATAGAGCTATTGCCAGGTACAGGGCCAATATCCAAGAGACCCTATCGGATGCCGCAAATGATCTGGACGAAATTAAGAAACAGATCAAGGAGTTATTGGAGAAAGGTTACATTCGAAGAAGTTCGTCACCTTGGGGAGCCCCAGTACTTTTGGTTGAGAAGAAGGATAAATCCCTAAGGATAGTTGTTGATTATCGAGCCTTAAATGAAGTGATGATTAAGAACAAGTATCCACTGCTGATGATCAATGATCTATTTGATCAGCTACAAGGAGCTAAAGTGTTCTCGAAGATCGATCTGCGATCAGGATACCATCAGTTGAAGATTCGAGAGAAGGATATACCAAAGACAGCGTTCACCATGCGGTATGGATTATACGAGTATACAGTCATGTCGTTTGGACTGACTAACGCCCCTGCCTATTTCATGAGCATGATGAACAAGGTGTTCATGGAATATTTGGACAAGTTTGTTGTGGTGTTCATAGATGATATTATGGTATACTCAAAGAATGAAGAGGAGCACAAGGAGCATTTGCGGTTAGTTCTTGAGAAACTTAGGGAACACCAGTTGTATGCTAAGTTTAGCAAATGCGAATTTTGGTTGAAGGAAGTCAGATTCCTTGGACATGTTATATCAGGGGAAGGAATAGCAGTGGACCCCAGCAAGGTTCAGTCAGTCACTGAATGGTTGGCACCCACTTCAGTTAGCGAGATCCACAATTTCCTTGGACTCGCAGGATACTACCGAAGATTCATTGAGAATTTTTCCAAGATTGCGAAGCCAATGACTGAACTATTAAAGAAGGATACTAAGTTTAAATGGACAGAAGATTGCAAGGCAAGTTTCCAGGAGTTGAAGAAACGTTTGACTACAGCCCCAGTGCTGACACTGCGAGATATACATAAGGATTTCCAAGTGTATAGTGATGCCTCTCGCTTAGGACTTGGATGTGTACTTATGCAGGATGGAAGAGTTGTTTCATATGCCTCACAACAACTAAAACCTCATGAGTTGAACTATGCCACGCATGATTTGGAGCTAGCAGCCATAGTGCATGCATTGAAGACTTGGAGACATTACCTTATTGGAAACCGTTGCGATGTGTACACGGATCACAAGAGTTTGAAGTACATTTTCACACAGAAGGAGCTGAACCTTAGACAGAGGAGATGGTTGGAGCTTATAAAGGATTACGATATGAAGCTACACTATCATCTCGGAAAGGCCAATGTTGTAGCAGACGCTTTGAGCCGAAAGAGTTATGCTAATACCCTTGAAAGTAAGGGATTGCCGAAGGAGTTAGCAGAGGATATCATGGAACTTCGGTTGGAGATTGTTCCAAGAGGTTTCGTTGCAACAATGGAGGTTCAATCTACATTGTTGGGCAAGATTCGAGAAGCTCAGAAGGATGACAAAGAGATTGCCGAGATAAAGGAAAAGATGGGCAAAGGAAAGTCCAAAGGTTTTCGTGAGGATGAGCATGATACCTTATGGTTTGAGGATCGAGTTTATGTGCCCAATAACCCAGAGATCAGGAAGTTAATACTTCAGGAAGCTCACGACTCACCATACTCGATACACCCCGGAAACACCAAGATGTATTTGGATTTGAAGGAACGTTTCTGGTGGACTGGTATGAAGAATGATATTGCCGAGTACGTAGCCGTATGTGATGTATGTCAGGGAGTGAAGGCAGAGCATCAGAAGCCAGCAGGACTGTTACAGCCTATGCCGATACCCGAATGGAAGTGGGATAAACTTGGCATGGACTTTATCACCGGATTGCCTAGGACCAAAGCAGGATATGATTCAATATGGGTAGTAGTTGATCGCTTGACCAAAGTGGCTCACTTCATCCCAGTGAAAACCACTTATACGAGTGCGAAGTTGGCCAAGATATATATGTCCAGGATCGTATGTCTGCATGGAGTTCCGAGGACCATCGTATCAGATCGAGGAACACAGTTTACTTCAAAGTTTTGGCATCAGTTACACCAGACCTTGGGTACAAGATTGGAGTTCAGTACAACATTTCACCCGCAGATGGACGGACAGACCGAGAGAGTCAACCAGATACTGGAGGACATGTTGAGAGCGTGTGCGCTAGATTATGGATCTAGTTGGGACGACAATTTTCCTTACACAGAGTTCTCATACAACAATAGCTATCAAGCTAGTTTGAAGATGGCACCATTTGAAGCTCTGTATGGACGCAGATGCAGAACGCCGTTGATGTTGGATGAGGTAGGAGACCGACAGTTGTTTGGACCAGACTTAATCAAGGAGTCTGAGGAAAAGGTTAAACTGATTCGTGATAGACTGAAGATTGCTCAGTCCAGGCAGAAGAGTTACCCAGACTCCAAACGCAAGGAGGTAACATATGAAAGATAGAGCATATTTGCAAGTATCACCCTTGCGAGGAGTGAAACGTTTTGGAGTTAAGGGAAAGTTAGCCCCAAGATTTGTAGGACCGTATCGTGTTTTAGAACGGATGGGAGAAGTTGCCTACAAGTTGGAATTACCTAAGGGATTGTCAGGAGTTCATGATGTGTTTCACGTTTCACAGCTGAAGAAGTGTCATGCTGAGATGGCCGATATACCGTTAAGAGATACAGTACCCTTAGAGGCGATTCAGTTGGACAGTGATTTGACTTATGAGGAGAAACCAGTTAAGATTCTTGAGTTTGCCAGCCGAGTCACCCGCAGCAAGGTTATCAAGTTTTGCAAAGTTCAGTGGAGCCACCATACCGACGATGAAGCCACCTGGGAACAAGAGGATGATCTACTCAAAGACCACCCGCACCTATTTTCTAGCCAACCCGAATCTCGAGGGCGAGATTCATCTTAAGGGGGGTAGGTTTGTAACATCCCAAATTTTCAATTTGGAATGTTATACATAGGTCATCCATGCATATCATATTTTACTGCATTTTCGTTTTGCAATCCTCAAAATCCTAAGCAACTCAAGGACCCTCGGAGAGAGTTGGGGATTTCCCCGGTTTTCATATTTGATTTTTATCAAATAATGAATCGAGGATTTGGATTTTAATTATTTTTCCTTCATAAAAATATTTCATATTAAAATATATGAGAGGAGATAATATGACTTCTCCAAAATAATTGAAATACTGGAGGATAAATATTAAAATCATTTATTTGATTTTATTTGGATTTTATTTGCATTAGAAAAATTGCACGTTTTCAAAATTGCATTTTAGGGCCAAGAAAATGTTCATCTCATTCTAAATATTTTATTTAGACGGTGAAAATTTGTTCTGGCATTTTTAGGTTTTTGTTTTATTTTCTAGGGTTTTATTTCTGTTGGCATAATTATTTAAAAAAGAAAGTTTCCCGCGCCCGACTGGGCCTAAGGTCCAGCCGAGCCAGGCCGGCCCGAGCCGCCACCGCCCCCGCGTGCGTGTGCCGCCCCACCGCCGCTAGGACCGGAGTCCGAGCCGAAGTCTGCCTCCGCCGCGTCTTGCCCCCTCTCCCAAGTCACCGCCCCGCCCCTTTATAAGGCACCACCCCGCCGCCCCAAACAACCACCCCCACCGCAGCCACCGCCGCCGCCGCCTGCCTCGCCACCGCCGCAGCCAAGCGCCGCCACCGCCGCCGCCGAGCCCCGCCGCCCACGAGTCCCTGCCGCTGCCCAAGCCCGCCCCACCAGAGCCCATGCCGGAGGCACCGCGCCGGTTCTGAGCCACCGGTTTTTTAAAAAACCGTTCGGTTTTTTTAGAAACCCTGGATCGGTTTTTTTCGGTTCACCGGTTTTTCTCGGTTCTTCTAGTTAGCGGACGTTCGTCCGTATGATTGTTTTAACGAACGGTTTTCGCCCGTTAGTTACAGCTAACGAACGCTCGTTCGTTAGTCTGTTCGTCAGATTTCTTTTTGTCAGATTTATCCGCGATTTTCTCGATCGCGATTTCTGATCCGATCTTAGTTTATGTTGATCTTTTCGCTCGTTAGTCGGAATCAGGCGATTCAAGCGCCTAGATCTTTGTCTCAAAACCCTCTTTCTGTTTAATCAACTTGAACAAGTTTTTGCTACTGTAAAATTTGACCTAGGTCCAGATTAGTAAACGGATCTTGTTTCTTTCGCTGTTTGAGTTTCATTGCTCCGTTTGATTTGATTCTTTTTGCTAACCGGAGTTCTTAAGTTGAAATTTCCGGTCAACCTCTTTTATTTGAGTTTTGCTTGCGCATCTTTGCTTGTTTCTTATGTATGTTATTGTTTGTTTGTGATAGAACACCCGGAGTGCGAAGCGTGCTACTACGAGTCCCTAGGTTTTGCGGATCGTCAGCAAGGCAAGTAACACATTGATCATACTCTTTTCATACCCAGTTTTTATGCATTAGTTCCAATCCTCAAACATTGCATGATTAGGATGACATTAACTTGTGGGTTGGGAAGTAGTTATTGAGGTAGAACCTAATACCCTGTTACTATCAAACCCTTGGGAGTTACTTCTACGCGTTGCTTATATTGCTATGCTATGCTATGCTCGTAGACTTGGTTCGGGTTTGAGTGAAATCCATGACAGATGTGAGATTGTTAATTGATGGTTCAACTTAAGGTGGCAACTTAAATAAACATCTGGGTGGATTAAGGCACCTGGGGAAACCAGTGTTGTCTGTTTTTTTGGAAATCCTGGGGAACCCGTGTGATCTTCCTATGGACCGCCACCCAGGCTCAAAGGGAGTTGAGATGATTCATGCTAGAAACTTCCATGTGCAGCCACAAGCTATTATGGGCTCTAGCATAGTTAAGTAAGTTACCTGAAGCTCTTGAAGAGGTACATCAGCAGGTAGTGGGTTTTGTAGGTTTGGTATGGTCTACCCGGAGTAGAGAGTTAATGTTTCTGAAAGACTGTGTCTCGGTCATTCGTTTCTCAAACACCTTGTAGTGCGAGAAATCCAATGGAGGCGATCGAGTCTTGTGGGGAAAAGTGTGCAAACCTCTGCAGAGTGTACAATCTAATCATGGTTAGCCGTGTCCCCGGTTATGGACAATCTTGAGTATCTAGTACTTGGGTTATCACACGTATCTCATCACTTTAATTGGGATTGAGTTGGGGTTATCTTCTCAATGTTTCAACCACCATGATAGTTAAATTAAAATCTATTCCTCCGTTGTAGGGGGAAAATGGCTTTTCGCAAAAACTATAACCCTAGAGCTTTCCACCAGCCAAATATGCATGTAGTATTAGCATTATTTTGTTCATGCTCTACTGTGTTATATTGCCAGCATATTCCATGTGCTGACCCGTTTTCGGGCTACAACGTATTACGTTGCAGACTTTTCAGGCGAGGAGTAAGGTTCATTAGGTCGTTGCCGTGCAACTCAGTTATGTCGTTGGAGTTGATGGACTCACTTTATCTTCCAAGCATTCCGCTGTTATCGCATTAGATGGCCTTAAGCCATATTATTGTAATAAGTTCTCTCTTGAGACATTCAATGTAATAAGTGTGTGATTGCTACTCTGTTATAAATCCTTTGAGTACTGTGTGTGTCAGCATTACCGATCCAGGGATGACACTGAAGCACAGAGACTTGACCATTTAAGGTCGGGTCGCTACATCTTATCGGATTGAGTCTTTAAGGATTTGAGAGCACTTGATGTATGTCTTTCCGTGCTTATCTGTGGTGACAATGGGATAGCACGTGATCCACTTGATGTATGTTTTGGTGATCAACTTGCGGGTTCCGCCCATGAACCTATGCATAGGGGTTGGCACACATTTTCGTCTTGACTCTCCGACAGAAACTTTGGGGCACTCTTTGAAGTACTTTGTGTTGGTTTGAATAGATGAATCTGAGATTGTGTGATGCATATCATATAATCATACCCACGGATACTTGAGGTGACAATGGAGTATCTAGGTGACATTAGGGTTTTGGTTGATTTGTGTCTTAAGGTATTATTCTAGTACGAACTCTATGATAGATTGAATGGAAAGAATAGCTTCATGTTATTTTACTACGGACTCTTGAATAGATCGATCAGAAAGGATAACTTTGAGATGGTTTCGTACCCTAGCATAATATCTTCGTTTGTTCTCCACTATTAGTGACTTTGGAGTGACTCTTTGTTGCATGTTGAGGGATATTTATATGGTCCAATTATGTTATTATTGTTGAGAGAACTTGCACTAGTTAAAGTATGAACCCTAGGCCTTGTTTCAACGCATTGCAATACCATTTGTGCTCACTTTTATTATTAGTTACCTTGCTGTTTTTATATTTTCAGATTACAAAAACCTTTATCTACCATACATATACCACTTGTATCACCATCTCTTCGCCGAACTAGTGCACCTATACAATTTACCATTGTATTGGGTGTGTTGGGGACACAAGAGACACTTTGTTATTTGGTTGCAGGGTTGCTTGAGAGAGACCATCTTCATCCTGTGCCTCCTACGGATTGATAAACCTTAGGTCATCCACTTGAGGGAAATTTGCTACTATCCTACAAACCTCTGCACTTTGAGGCCCAACAACGTCTACGACGAGTAGTGGGGTCCTAAGCTAAGTCTTGGCTAAACCTGGGAAATCTTAATTCCATAATGCCTTTTAAATCCTCCTAGCCACTATCCTACTACAATAATTCACGCTAAGAAGAATGCCCATGTCATGGCAATTCCACCCAAAAGGTAATGGGTTACTCCTACAGCGCGTCCTTGTATAATGCTCGAGGCTCTAGGCTGAGTAGCAGGAGCAACTATTAATTTTTTATGAGCCCAAATGATAGATTGAATGAGTTCTTGCCAATAACCATGGCCGATGAATAAAAACATTGAACTAAAGGCCCAGACAAAATGAGCACCTAAGAAAAAAAACACCATATGCAAATAATGAAGAACCATAAGATTGAATGACTTGTGATGCCTGTGCCCACCAGTAATCTCGAAGCCACCCATTAATCGTAATTTAACTCTATGCAAAGTTTCCCCCTGTAATATGAGTTACCACCCCTTGATTACTTATAGTACCCCAAACATTCGACTGCATTTTCCAACTAAAATGGAAAATGACTAACTAAATGCATTGTACATCCAAAATAAACCTAAGAAAACATGATCCCAGGCGGATACTTGACATGTTCCCCCTCAGCCAGGCCCATCGCAAGGAAAGCGAAAACCTAGATTTGCTTTATCAAGTATCAAACGGGAACTCCGAGCAAATAAAACACCTTTCAAAAGTATTAATACAGTCACATGTATGGTAAATGCATGAATGTGATGGACTAAAAAATTTATTGTTCCTAATGGAATAGGTAACAAAGCCACTTTGCCACCTACTGCTACTAACTCGCCGCCTCCCCACATTAAGCTAGTACTTGTTGTTGCACCAGGAGTTGTTACGCCAGGCGTAGTAGCAAGGATATTTTGTACCCATTGAGCAAAGATAGGTTGTAATTGTATGGCAGTGTCCGAAAACATATCTTGTGGATGGCCTAAAGCACTCGTGGTATCATTATGAATGTACAAGGTAAAACTATGAAAACCTAGAAATACACACACCCAGTTAAGGTGGGATATGATTGCATCACGGTGTCTAAGGACGCGATCTAATAGATTGTTGTATCGAGTAGTTGGATCATAGTCTCTTACCATAAAAATTGTTGCATGTGCAGCAACACCGACTATTAGAAATCCGCCAATCCACAGGTGATGTTTGAACAAGGAAAGTTGTGTACCATAGTCAGTAGCTAGGTATGGATTGAAGGAAATAAGCCCTGGAGGCAATAATAAAGTTGTTATTTATATTTCCTTATATCATGATCAATGTTTATTATTCATGCTAGAATTTTATTAACCAGAAACTTGATACATGTGTGAATACATAGACAAAATAGAGTGTCCCTAGTATGCCTCTACTTGACTAGCTCGTTAATCAAAGATGGTTAAGTTTCCTGACCATAGACATGTGTTGTCATTTGATGAATGGGATCACATCATTAGGAGAACGATGTGATGGACAAGACCCATCTGTTAGCTTAGCATAATGATCGATAAGTTTTATTGCTATTGCTTTCTTCATGACTTATACATATTCCTTTGACTATGAAATTATGCAACTCCCGAATACTGGAGGAACACCTTGTGTGCTATCAAACATCACAACGTAACTGGGTGATTATAAAGATGCTCTATAAGTGTCTCTGAAGGTGTTTGTTGGGTGGGCATAGATCAAGATTAGGATTTGTCACTCCGAGTATCGGAGAGGTATCTCTGGGCCCTCTCAGCAATGCACATCATGATAAGCCTTGCAAGCAATGTGACTATTGAGTTAGTTGCAGGATGATGCATTACAGAATGAGTAAAGAGACTTGCCGGTAACGAGATTGAACTGGGTATGAGGATACCGACGATCGAATCTCGGGCAAGTAACATACCGATGACAAAGGGAATGACGTATGTTGTCATTGCGGTTTGACCGATAAAGATCTTCATAGAATATGTAGGAACCAATATGAGCATCCAGGTTCCGTTGTTGGCTATTGATCGGAGATGTGTCTCGGTCATGTCTACATAGTTCTCGAACCCATAGGGTCCGCACGCTTAACGTTCAATGACGATTTGTATTGTGAGTTATGTGTTTTGGTGACCGAAGATTGTTTGGAGTCCCATATGAGATCACGGACATGACGAGGAGTCTCGAAATGGTCGAGAGGTAAAGATTGATATACTCGACAATAGTATTCGGACACCAGAATGGTTACGGAGTGTTTCGGGTATTTTTCGGAGTACCGGGAGGTTACCGGAACCCCTCGAGGAAGTAATGGGCCAACATGGGCCATAGGGGAGAGAGAGGGAAGCCCACAATGGGGAGGCGTGCACCCCCCCCCCCTTCAGAAGTATAGGGGATCACAACAATTTTCGAGGGTAGAGTATTCGACCCAAATTTATTGATTCGACACACGGGGAGCCAAAGATTATTCTCAAGTATTAACAGTTGAGTTGTCAATTCAACCGCACCTGAAAGACTTAATATCTGCAGGAAAGTAATATGGAAGGAACGGTAGCAATGGCAAAAGTAACAGTATTGGTTTTGTAGTGATTGTAACAGTGGCAATAGAAAAGTAAATAAGCCAAGATCAATATGTGAAAAGCTCGTAGGCATTGGATTAGTGATGGATAATTATGTCGGATGCGATTCCTCATGTAACAGTTATAACATAGAGTGACACAGAACTAGCTCCAGTTCATCAATGTAATGTAGGCATGTATTCCGAATATAGTCATACGTGCTTATGCAAAAGAACTTGCATGACATCTTTTGTCCTACCCTCCCGTGGCAGCGGGGTCCTATTCGAAACTAAGGGATATTAAGGCCTCCTTTTAATAGAGTACCAGACCAAAGCATTAACACTTAGTGAATACATGAACTCCTCAAACTACGGGCATCACCAATAAGTATCCCAATTATTGTCACTTCGGGGTTAACGGATCATAAGACATAATAGGTGACTATTGACTTGCAAGATAGGATCAAGAACTCACATATATTCATGAAAACATAATAGGTTCAGATCTGAAATCATGGCACTCGGGCCCTAGTGACAAGCATTAAGCATAGCAAAGTCATAGCAACATCAATCTCAGAACATGACGGATACTAGGGATCAAACCCTAACAAAACTAACTTGATTACATGATAAATCTCATCCAACCCATGACCGTCCAGCAAGCCTGTGATGGAATTACTCACGCATGGCGGTGAGCATCATGAAATTGGTGATAGAAAGGTTGATGGTGATGATGGCGACGGATTCCCCTCTCCGGAGCCACGAACGGACTCCAGATCAGCCCTCCCGAGAGAGATTAGGGCTTGGCGGCGGCTCCGTATCGTAAAACATGATGAATCCTTCTCTCTGATTTTTTTCTCCCCAAACATGAATATATAGAGTTGGAGTTGAGGTTAGCAGAGTATTAGGGGGCTCACGAGGAAGGGGGCGCGCCCCCCACCCTCGTGGATAGGGTGTGGGCCCCCTGACATAGATTCTTTCGCCGGTATTTTTTATATATTCCAAAAATATTCTCCGTGAAGTTTCGGGTCATTCCGAGAACTTTTATTTCTGCACAAAAATAACACCACGGCAATTCTGCTCAAAACAGCATCAGTCCGGGTTAGTTCCATTCAAATCATGCAAGTTAGAGTCCAAAACAAGGTCAGAAGTGATTGGAAAAGCAGATACGATGGAGACGTATCAACTCCCCCAAGCTTAAACATTTGCTTGTCCTCAAGCAATTCAGTTGACAAACTGAAAGTGATAAAGAAAAACTTTTACAAACTCTGTTTGATCTTGTTGATGTAAATATGTAAAGCCTGCATTCAAGTTTTCAGCAAAGATTATGAACTAACCATATTCACAATAACATTTAGGTCTCATGTTTGCTCATATCAATGGCATAATCAACTAGCGAGCAATAATAGTAAATCTCGGATGACAACACTTTCTCAAAACAATCATAATATGATATAACAAGATGGTATCTCGCTAGCCCTTTCTGAGACCGCAAAACATAAATGCAGAGCACCTCTGAAGATCAAGGACTGGCTAAACATTGTAATTCATGGTAAAACAGATCCAGTCATACTCAATGTAAACTAATAGTAATGCATGCAAATGATAGCGGTGCTCTCCAACTGGTGCTTTTTAATAAGTGGATGATGACTCAACATAAAAGTAAATAGATAGCCCCTTCGCAGAGGGAAGTAGGGATTTGTAGAGGTGCCAGAGCTCGATTTTTGAAATAGAGATAAATAATATTTTGAGTGGCATACTTTCATTGTCAACATAACAACCGAGAGATCTCGATATCTTCCATGCTACACACATTATAGGCGGTTCTCAAATAGAATGGTAAAGTTTATACTCCCCCTACCACCAACAAACATCAATCCATGGCTTGTCCGAAACAACGGGTGCATCCAACTAACAACAATCCTGGGGGAGTTTTGTTTACAATTATTTTAATTTAAGCGTGGGACGGTGCATCCCGGTTACCAGCCATTTTCTCGTGAGTGAGGAGTGGAGTCCACTCCTCTTGAGAATAACCCGCCTTGCATGGAAGATATAGCAGCCCTAGTTGATACATGAGCTATTCGAGCATACAAAACAGAATTTCATTTGAAGGTTTAGAGTTTTGCACATACAAATTTACTTGGAACGACAGGTAGATACCGCATATAGGAAGGTATGGTGGACTCATATGGAATAACTTTTAGGGTTTATGGAAGTGGATGCACAAGCAATATTCCCGCTTGGTACAAGTGAAGGCTAGAAAGAGACTGGGAAGCGACCAGATAGAGAGCGACAACAGTCATGAACATGTATTAAAATTAATCAACACTGAGTGCAAGCATGAGTAGGATGTAATTCACCATAAACATAAATATCGTGGAGGCTATGTTGATTTTGTTTCAACTACATGTGTGAACATGTGTCAAGTCAAGCCACTTGAATCGTTCAGAGGATACCACCCTATCATACCACATCACAACCATTTTAATAGCAGGTTGGCACGCGAGGTAAACCATTATAAACTCCTAGCTAATTTAGCATGGCATGAGCAACTATAATCTCTAATTGTCATTGAAAACATGTTTCATTCATCATAGGCTGAATCAGGAACGATGAACTAATCATATTTACAAAAACAATATAGATCGAGTTCATACCAGCTTTTCTCATCTCAATCAGTTCATCATATATCGTCATTATTGCCTTTCACTTGCACAACCGAGCAGTGTGGATAATAATAATAGTGCACGTGCATTGGACTAAGCTAGAATCTGCAAGCATTCAATACAAGGGAGAAGACAAGGTAATATGGGCTCTTGGTTAAATCAACAATAATGCAAATAAGAACCACTTAACAAATTCATCATGATCTTCTCCTCTTGACCCCCAAAGAAAAGAAAAGAAACAAAACTATTTACACGGGAAAGCTCCCAACAAGCAAAAGAAGAACGAGAAATCTTTTTGGGTTTTCTTTTTAATTACTACTACTACAGGCATGGAAAGTAAACTTGCTAAAAGCTACAACTAATTTTTTTTGTTTTTATTAAGGTTTTTCAAACACACAAGAAGAATGACAGAAAAGAAAATAAACTAGCATGGATGGTACAATGAAAAAGTATGAGAACCGACAACTGGCATGAGTGTGTGAACGTGAATGTAATGCCGGTGAGAAATACGTACTCCCCCAAGCTTAGGCTTTTAGCCTAAGCTGGTCTATGGCCACGGCTGGCCTGGCGGATATCCGAAGTTTTAACCGGGGTCGTACTAAGATGCAGCGGCTATTGCCTCATGAGCTGCAGCTTGGAGGCGAGCTGCCTCCGTCCTCCTCTCATACTCGTTCGCCTCCTCCCTGATTATAACATATCTCCATTTTGTCTGAAAGTCAAAGAAAGCAGGAGCAGGGAGAGCAACATGGATAGTGCGATGTCTGTCAAAGATTAGTCGGTATTGGCGGAAATATTCATTCCTCTCAACAAACTGATGACGAACCATAGCATTATAATCTAGATAAGCAGGAGGCAATTCAAAACCATTTTCATGTATGGGTATCTCAAGATAATTAGCTACACGAGTTGCATAAATTCCACCAAACAAGTCTCCACTTAAACTATTAAGATGCAACCTACGTGCAACAATAGCCCCTAAGTTATATTGTTTATCACCCAATACCACACTCTTAAGGACACTAAGATCTGGAACGCACATGTGACAAGCCTCATCTTTACCGTTAATGCATCTACCCACGAAAAGAGCAAAATAATGTATGTAAGGAAAATGAATGCTCCCTATGGTAGCTTGTGTGATTTCCCTAGATTCCCCAAAGTAATACTAGAACGAAAGTCTTTATATTCCGATTTGTGAGGTTCACTAACATTGCCCCAGTGCAGGAGTTTACAAGCAGTATTAAAATCTTCTAGGTCCATGGTATATGATTTATCATAAAGATCAAATAAAACGGTGTGAGAATTGCACGAGGATATAAATTTAAACCTTCTCACAAATGAATCAGTTAGGTAGCGGTATTGCGGGCACTTATCTGACACAAAGCCCTCAAGATTAGCTTTACACACGTACATGTCAAATTCATCCTTGATGCATGCACGGATCATAAACTCCTCTGACGACCATTCGCAAGGCCGCACTTGAGCTTCCCTCGGTAGTTCATACTCCGTCTCACGTATAGCGAGCCTAGGTGCCTGCTTCCTTGAGGAACCACCTTGGAACATTTTCCTAAACATATTTCTTCCTCTGAAAAATTTCTGAATTTTTAGTGACTCAAAAAGTGAACCAAACTCAACAAGATTGATAGCAACTACTCCTACAAGTGCCTAGAAGCCATATCATGCATTAAAACTACTTTTGACCACATAAATTTAACGTGCAAGCTCGAGAACAGGGTCACCTAAGCACCAAAAATTGCAATAAATAAAGCACTAGAACAAAAACTAATTGGATCATTGGAGGAGTCACATACCGAAGAACAATCCCCCAAAGTAGTTTTGTGAATGGAGCTTTGAGCAAGGAGATCGAAAATGGCAGCAAGATGAGCTAGAACTCGGGTTTAAGTTGGTGGGTGATTTTTTGGAGGAAGACGAAGTGTGTGGGTGCAAGAACAAGTGGAGGGGGGCCACGTGGGGTCCATGAGGCAGGGAGCGCGCCCCAAGGGGTGGGCGCGCCCTCCACCCTCGTGGGCACATGGTGGGTCCCCCTGGTGTGTTCTTAGTGCCAAATATTCTTAAATATTTTAGAAAAATCATATTAAATTTTCAGGGCATTTGGAGAACTTTTATTTTTGGGATATTTTTATTGCAAGGATAATTCAGAAAACAGACAGAAAATACTATTTTGCTTTATTTAATATAGATAACAGAAAGTAAAAGGAGGGTACAGAGAGTTGTGCTTTCTAACTTCATCCATCTCATGCTCATAAAAAGGAATCCGCTAACAAGGTTGATCAAGTCTTGTTAACAAACTCTTTTCGAATAACACTAGGTTACCTCAACGGGGATATGCACATCCCCAACATTAAGAATATCATATTTCTTCTTGACAGTAGGAAGAGGAAATTGAAAACCTCCAATGGTAACCGTTGGGCTTTTTCCAATAGAATTGATACTGTGGACTTGAGGTTGTTTCCTCGGAAAGTGTACCGTATGCTCATTAACATTAACATGAAAAGTGACATTGCCTTTGTTGCAATCAATAACAGCCCTTGCAGTATTCAAAAAGGGTCTACCAAGAAAAATAGACATACTATCGTCCCGGGGAATATCAAGAATAACAAAGTCCATTAAAATAGTAATGTTTGCAACCACAACAGGCACATCCTCACAAATAGTGACAGGTATAGCAGCTGATTTATCAGCCATTTGCAAAGATATTTCAATAGGTGTCAACTTATTCAAATCAAGTCTACAATATAAAGAGAGAGGCATAACACTAACACCGGCTCCAAGATCACATAAAGCAGTTTTAACATAGTTTCTTTTAATGGAGCATGGTATAGTTGGTACTCCTGCATCTCCATGTTTCTTTGGTATTCCACCCTTAAAAGTATAATTAGCAAGCATGGTGGAAATTTCAGCTTCCAGCATCTTTCTTTTATTTGTAACAATATCTTTCATATACTTAGCATAAGGATTCATTTTAAGCATATCAGTCAAACGCATACACAAAAAGATAGGTCTAATCATTTTAGCAAAGCGCTCAAAATCCTCATCATCCTTTTTCTTGGATGGTTTAGGAGGAAAAGGCATGGGTTTCTTAACCCATGGTTATCTTTCTTTACTGTGCTTCCTAGCAACAAAGTCTCTCTTATCATAACATTAATTCTTTGATTGTGGGTTTGAAGATCAACAGCAGGTTCAATCTCTACATCATTGTCATTGCTAGGTTGAGCATCAACATGAACATCATCATTAACATTATCACTAGGTTCATGTTTATTACCATATTGTGTTTCAGCATCAGAAATAGAAATAACATTGGAATTCTCAGGTGTGTCAACAATAGGTTCACTAGAAGCATGCAAAGTCCTATCATTTTTCTTTTTCTTCTTCTTAGAAGAACTAGGTGCATCAATATTAGTTCTCTGAGAATCTTGCTCAATTCTCTTAGGGTGGCCCTCAGGATACAAAGGTTCCTGAGTCATTTTACCCCCTCTAGTCATAACTCTAATAGCATTATCATTTTTCTTATTATTTAATTCATTGAGCAAATCATTCTGAGCTTTAAGTACTTGTTCTACTTGAGTGGTAACCATAGAAGCATGTTTACTAATAAGTTTCAGTTCACCTTTAACTCTAGACATATATTCACTCAAGTGTTCAATCATATAAGCATTACGTTTCAATTGTCTACTAACATAAGCATTGATGTTTTCTTGTTTAACGATAAAATTATCAAACTCATCTAAGCATTGGCTAGCAGACTTATAACGAGGAATATCACCTTCGTCAAATCTATAGAGACAATTTACCTTTACTACCTGTGTCGGGTTATCAAGACCATGTATTTCTTAAATAGGTGGTAAATTCTTAACATCTTCAGCTTTAATAACTTTTTCTTTCATAGATTTCTTTGCCTCTTACATATCTTCAGGACTGAGAAATAGAATACCCCTTCTCTTCGGAGTTGGCTTAGGAGTTGGTTCAGGAAGTGTCCAATCATTTTCATTACTCAACATATTACTCAATAGCAATTCAGCTTGCTCAACAGTTCTTTCCCTAAAAACACAACCAGCACAACTATCCAAGTGGTCTCTGGAAGCATCGGTTAGTCCATTATAAAAGATATCAAGTATTTCATTTTTCTTGAGAGGATGATCAAGCAAAGCATTAAGTAATCGGAGAAGCCTCCCCCAAGCTTGTGGGAGACTCTCTTCTTCAATTTGCACAAAGTTATATATTTCCCTTAAGGCAGCTTGTTTCTTATGAGTGGGGAAGTATTTAGTAGAGAAGTAATAAATCATATCCTGGGGACTACGCACACAACCAGGATCAAGAGAATTAAACCATGTTTTAGCATCACCCTTTAATGAGAACGGAAACAACTTAAGGATAAAGTGATAGCGAGTTTTCTCATCATTAGTGAATAGGGTGGACTTATCATTTAATTTAGTAAGATGTGCCACAACAGTTTCAGATTCATAGCCATAAAAAGGATCAGACTCAACCAAAGTAATTAACTCAGGATCCACAGAGAAATCATAATCCTTATTAGAGATACAGATAGGTGAAGTAGCAAAAGCAAGGTCATGTTTCATTCTAGCATTCAAGGATTTTTCTTCAGCTTAGCTAATAGTTTCTTAATATCATATCTACCATTGCAAGCTAAAAAGTCTCTAGCAGTTTCTTCATCCATAACATAACCCTCAGGCACAACAGGCAATTCATATCTAGGGGGGAATCTTCATCATCACTTTCATCAATATTATCAGTTTCAATAATTTCATTCTCTCTAAACCAAGCAAGTTGTTCATCAAGAAATTCACCTAGTGGCACAGTATTATCAAGCATAGAAGTAGTTTCATCATAAGCATCATGCAAAGCAGAAGTGGCATCATCAATAACATGCGACTAATCAGAATGAATAGCAGGAGTAGGTGTCGCAAGTTTACTCATAACATAAGGTGAATCAAGTGCAGAGCTAGATGGCAGTTCCTTACCTCCCCTCGTAGTTGAGGGAAAATCTTGGTTCTTTTATCTTTCAAGTTCTTCATAGTGATCGACAGATATAAATCCCAAGTGACTCAAAGAATAGAGCAATGCTCCCGGGCAACGGCGCCAGATAATAGTCTTGATAACCCTCAAGTATAGGGGATCGCAACAGTTTTCGAGGGTAGAGTATTCAACCCAAATTAATTGATTCGACACAAGGGGAGCCAAAGAATATTCTCAAGTATTAATAGTTGAGTTGTCAATTCAACCGCACCTGAAAGACTTAATATCTACAGCAAAGTATTTAGTAGCAAAGTATTGTGGAAGTAATGGTAGCAGTGGCAAAAGTAACAGTATTGGTTTTGTAGTGATTGTAACAGTGGCAACAGAAAAGTAAATAAGCAAAGATCAATATGTGAAAAGCTTGTAGGCATTGGATCAGCGATGGATAATTATGTCGGATACGATTCCTCATGTAACAGTTATAACATAGGCTGACACAGAACTAGCTCCAATTCATCAACGTAATGTAGGCATGTATTCCGAATATAGTCATACGTGCTTATGGAAAAGAACTTGCATGACATCTTTTGTCCTACCCTCCCGTGGTAGTGGGGTCCTATTGGAAACTAAGGGATATTATGGCCTCCTTTTAATAGCGTACCGGACCAAAGCATTAACACTTAGTGAATACATGAACTCCTCAAACTACGGTCATCACCGGTAAGTATCCCGATTATTGTCACTTCGGGGTTAACGGACCATAACACATAATAGGTGACTATTGACTTGCAAGATAGGATCAAGAACTCACATATTCATGAAAACATAATAGGTTCATATCTGAAATCATGGCACTCGGGCCCTAGTGACAAGCATTAAGCATAGCAAAGTCATAGCAACATCAATCTCAGAACATAATGGATACTAGGGATCAAACCCTAACAAAACAAACTCGATTACATGATAAATCTCATCCAACCCATCATTGTCCAGCAAGCCTACGATGGAATTACTCACGCACGGTGGTGTGCATCATGAAATTGGTGATGCAGGAAGGTTGATGATGACGATGGCGACGGATTCCCCTCTCCGGAGCCCCGAACAGACTCTAGATCAGCCCTCCCGAGAGAGAATAGGGCTTGGCGGCGGCTCCGTATCATAAAACGCAATGAATCCTTCTCTCTGATTTTTTTCTCCCCGAACATGAATATATAGAGTTGGAGTTGAGGTCGGTGGAGCATCAGGGGGACCACGGGGCAGGGGGCGCCCCCCACCCTCGTAGACAGGGTGTGGGCCTCCTAATGTAGATTCGTTCGCCAGTATTTTTTATATATTCTAGAAATATTCTCCGTGAAGTTTCAGGTCATTCCGAGAACTTTTATTTCTGCATAGAAATAACACCATGGCAATTCTGCTGAAAACAGCATCAGTCCGGGTTAGTTCCATTCAAATCATGCAAGTTATTGTCCAAAACAAGGTCAATAGTGTTTGGGAAAGTAGATACGATGGAGACGTATCACTATGCATCTCCTAGATAGATCTTGCGTGATCATAGGAAAATTTTGAAATTGCATGCTACGTTCCCCAACATGGATGGGGAGGCATAGAATACATATGATGAGCTACAACAATGGTTGTAGAGCCTAGCATAGCTAGGTTAAGAGATAATTGAGCATGCCATGACGTTGTTAAGATTTCATAAAGACCCTTATGGTCTTGTCCTGTAAATGGACCCTTGTGAGTCTCCAAAATATCTTTAAGTCCATGGCCAATACCCCAATTGGTCCTATGCATATGACCTGCGATTAGGAAAAGAATAGCAACAGCTAAATGATGGTGCGCAATACCGGTCAACCAGCGACCACCGGTTACTGGATCTAGTCCTCCGCGAAAAGTCAGAAATTCTGCGTATTTGGACCAATTTAAAGTGAAAAAAGGGGTTTCTCATTCGGAAAAACTAGGATAAAGTTGAGAAAAAGGTCCTGATTCAAGATAGCACTAGTATGCATCGGTGCTATACAAACAGTTTTTAATCCCTTTCCGCGACGGCATATGGAACCGTCTCCTAGTGATTGACGGCGATAGGGGGGTCCTTCCCACACGACCCAAAACCGTTGGGGATAGGGTCCCTACAGCACTCCTACTTGTTTCTGCTCGCATTGCCATCACAGTTGGTATTCTGTGGTGCTACGTTTACGATGCGTGGCCCATCACAAACGGTTCACAATTATAGAACGTGTATGATGCGCGGCCCATCACAAACAGTTCACTATAATAAGATTAGCTAATCATCGTACGAGTGTCAGACAGAATTACGAAACGTCAGACTGTCGTAACATCGTCGTACACGACAACTATCACAAACGCTATTCTGTGGTGCAACATTTACAATGCATACTTCATCAGAAACAGTCCATGGTTGTGAATCGTGTACGATAAGGCAACCAACACAAACTTTTAGTTTGGCCGCACCGTTTGTGATATTGTCTGACATCGCACACGCTTTGCAAACGGCAACTGTGTGCATGCTTGCACACGTTTCCTCTCTATGAACCGTCTCGGATTATGGTGTATATCGCAAACGTTTGTGTTTTACCAACCGTGTTGTAACGCCCGGAGACCATTGCGCCAGGTGCCTTCCAGTTATTCACTGTTGTTGCCTTGTCATTTGCTTGCGTGTTGCATCTTGCCATGTCATCATCCGCATTGCATCTGCATGTTTTCAAAACTTGCATCTATCCCGGTCTCCCTGTTACTTCCGTTGTCCGTTCTGAGCCAAGACACACTTGCCCGCGCCCACGGCACGTCCGAAATATTACTTTATAAGTGGCCACAAAATATTCTCGCAATGGGACGAAAGTTGGCATGCGGTCTTATTATAGTGTAGATAGACCGCCTGTCAATTTTCATCGCATTCGGAGTTCGTTTGATGCCCCCAACGGATAAATATAGCGGCAATATAGTCGGTCTTTTCGTCGGACATTTTCGGTCTCCGGAAATCGTGCTGGGCTACATCTCTCCCCTCTCCTCTCAGCCCAACCCTTCTACACAGCCCGTTACCTAGCCCATCTAACCCCTTCCCTCTCGACCGGTGCGTCCGATCTCGATCGGAGGGTCCGAAAACCCCCAAAACCCACCTAAACCCTAGCCCCTTCCTATTTAAGCAGCCCCCCTTGCCATTTTGGGCATCCCTAGCCCCTAAACCTACCCTAACCCTCCTCCCACCTGCAGCCGCCGCCCCCTCTTTGCATTCCGTGCTCGGCCACCCTTCGTCCGCCACTTGGCACCGCCCCACTCGCTAGCGTCGCCGCCAGCCACCGCCAAAGCCACCAGGAGGGCGCCACCTGTCCCGCCAGCGCCTCCCTCCAGCCGCCAGGGCCCGCCAAACCTAGATCGGGCCCGGGAAAGCCCATCAGGGCCCGCCCCGAGCCCGAGCAACGCCGCCGCTCCCGCAGGAGCTCCTCCCGATCCCGCAGCTCCGCCTAGCTGCCTCATTGCCGCCGCCTTTAGCCGGCTTCGCCGGAGCACGCCACACCGTCCACCGGTGACCTCGACCCCAAGCCGGACCTCCCTCCGTCCTTTTCTCACTCTCCTCTCCCCTGCAGTGTCCTCCTCGTTGCCATGTAGCTCCCCGATAGCCGTCGTCGACTGGTCCCACACTCCGCCGCCTTGCCGCGAGCTGGCGCCGGATCCGGCCGGGAGACAGATGGATCCATCCATCCCCGTCGACCCCTAGCATCCCCTGCTCGCCTATGCCTTTGCGTCATCATGGACCACCGCTGTCGTCCCTGCCTTGACCTCTCTCCAGCGAGCACCTCGACCCATTGACCTCGAGCGCCCGCCTCCAGCGCCATCGTGGGCTCGTGCCTCCCATGGCCCAGCACACTCCTCCTCAACCGGCCTACCTCCTCCACTGACCGGGCCTTGGCCCAGGGTGAGCACCCGCCCTCTGTATGCACCTGTTGGGCCAGCTGGATTCGGCCCGACTCATGTTTTTTTTTCCGCAGAGCGATTTACTAATTATCCAGGAGTTTGTCAGTTTTACAGAAAAGACCTTCATGTTCATGCATATCCTAACTCACAAACCGTGCATCGGTTTAAAATGTTTTATATATGTAACTTGCTTAGAATTTTATCTAGTTTCATAATATGCAACTTTCATTCATGTTAAAAATGTTTAAAATGCTGTTTGTTTAAATTTTATTAAATAACTTGCTAAAATGATTTATTTCAGAACTAATTAACCGTAGCTCGATTTTAAATAAACTTCATCTGTAAATGGGGTAGAAAAATGCATGGATTAACATGGTGCACTCATCTTGCATGTTTAACAACTCTAAAATATGGTTTAGGGCACAACAGTACCAAATCCATAAATTGCATATGAGGTTTTTCCGGAATTGTTGTTTGTTATTTCCGGCCTCTTTTAAACTTGCCTAAATATTTATTTCACTTATGCCTCACCTCTTGCCATTTTAACCAACATTTAATATTGATGAGTACATAACCAAGAGAGAACTAAATAAGTCATGTGGTGTTTCGTCAATATGCAACTCGTTGCATATTGAGCTCCACTTAACTTGTAGTTTTGTTTGTGCACTTTGCCATGCCATGCCTCTTTCAACCGGACATGCATCATACTTGATTGTACATCATGCCATGTTTATGCTTGTTGGTTTACCATGTTGTTTGCTCCTTTTCGGTGTTGCTTCTTCTTGTTAGTTCCAGTAACATCGCGTTTCTGAGGATCCGTTCGACTACGTCTGTTTGTCTTCTTCAAGGACTCGTTCTTCTTCCTTGCGGGATGTCGGTGTACAAAAAGAGGGGTACACTTTTTGTACCCATATAACTGTGCACGGGCAGTCTGAGCCACGGGCACCACCACACTAAGCAAGGCAAGGGAGGTGAGCCAAGGTAAGGCCGAAGCTCAGGAGAAGCAGAATGACGCCAAGACCAAGACCACAAAGAGCAAAGGGGACGAAGTGGACCCCCCAGCAAGATCCTTGCCGGGAGGCGATTTTAGCAAACCCGGCAAGACCCTTGTCGTGGCAGCTCGCCCCACACCTATGGAGTGAGTCACCCTTGAGTCCACTGCCCCCATGGGGCAAGGATTCGGGAGACATCCCTGTGGTGGCATGCAGATCTTTGTGAAGACATTCAAGATCAGATACACTCTTTAGAAGATGATGATCCTTGGTGGGATCCCAGCCAAGGAGGACCACAAGGCCCCCGGCAAGAGCCTTGCCGAGGATGACAGCAGGCGCCACGGCAAGATCCTTGCCGGGGCCCCGGCAAGGCCCTTGCCAAGAACACCCATAGGTCCACCATCAGGCCCACGCCAGTCAAACCTCCACCGCCGTTCGCATGCAGCTGCTGACCCAACCAGCTGGGCAGGCACCTGCATGGCGGCATGCGGATCTTCGTGGAGACCCACCACTACGCCACCTCAGCTGCCTACCTGCCTACATGGCACCGCGGGCACCGCTGGCCAGGGCGCGTGTCGACACGAGAGGGAGCGGCGACGGACGAGACAGGGCTCTCCCCCGTCCCTGATAAAGCAGGGACACCTGGGCAAGACGCATTAAATGTGCCTTGTCATGTAATGCAAGGGATAAACTCACATCACTGTACCCTTTCCACCTCCTGTGTGCCACTGTGGCAACCCCTTTCCTATAAAAGGAGGCCCGAGGCGACCAGGAGGAGGATTCAGCTTTTTGGAGCTCCTCACGCCCCATAGCTAGCTCAAGAACACAGATATACAATCCACCAAAGCAGGAGTAGGGTTTTACGCATCCTCGCAGCCCGAACCTGGATAAATGAACCGTGTGCTATCTGTTTGATCTGCTCTTCTCACGACCCCGCGCCCCGTAACCATAGTAGGGATTCCTGTGATCCCATAGGTGTCGTTCCCACCGACACGGGATCTCAGGCAAGATGACCATACCCTTATTATCACTTCTATCTTTGCTTGCTAGTTGTTCGCTCTATCGCTATGTCGTTCTACCTACCACTTGTTATATCATGCCTCCCATTTTGCCATGTCAAGCCTCTAACCCACCTCCCTAGCAAACCGTTGTTTGGCTAAGTTACCGCTTTTGCTTAGCCCCTCTTATAGCATTGCTAGTTGCAGGTGAAGTTGAAGTTTGTTCCATGTTGGGACATGGATATGTTGGGATATCACAATATCTCTTATTTTAATTAATGCATCTATATACTAGGTAAAGGGTGGAAGGCTCGGCCTTTTACCTGGTGTTTGTTCCACTCTTGCCGCCCTAGTTCCCGTCATACCGGTGTTATGTTCCTTGATTTTGCGTTCCTAACGCGGTTGGGGTTATGGGGCCCCCTTGACAGTTTGCTTTGAATAAAACTCCTCCAGCAAGGCCCAACCTTGGTTCTACATTTTCCTAACAACCTATAACTTTCCCTTGGCTTTTCGCGAGCCCGAGGGTCATCTTTATTTAACCCCCCCCCTCCCCCGGGCCAGTGCTTCTCTAAGTGTTGGTCTGAACTGAGTAGGCTGCGGGGCCACCTCGGGGAAACTTGAGGGTTGGTTTTACTCGTAGGATATCTCATCCGGTGTGCCCTAAGAACGAGATATGTGCAGCTCCTATCTGGATTTGTTGGCACATTCAGACGGTCTTGCTGGTCTTGTTTTAGCATTGTCGAAATGTCTTGTAACCGGGATTCCGAGTCTGATTGGGTTTTTCTGGGAGAAGGAATATCCTTCATTGATCGTGAGAGCTTGTGACGGGCTAAGTTGGGACACCCCTGCAGGGTATAAACTTTCGAGAGCCGTGCCTGCGGTTATGTGGCAGATAGGAATTTGTTAATATTCGGTTGTAGAGAACTTGACACATGACTTAATTAAAATGAATCAACCGTGTGTGTAGCCGTGATGGTCTCTTTCCAACGGAGTCCGGAAAGTGAACAAGGTCTTGTGTTATGCTTGAATGTAATTAGTTTCAGGATCACTTCTTGATCACTTCTAGCTTCTCGACTGTTGTGTTGCTTCTCTTCTCGCTCTTATTTGCGTATGTTAGCCACCATTTTTGCTTAGCACTTGCTGCAGCTCCACCTCACTACCTCATCCTACCCATAATCTTAAATAATCTTAATCTCACGGGTGTGAGATTGTTGAGTCCTCATGACTCACAGATACTTCCAAACAGTTGCAGGTGCCGATGATACTAGTGCAGGTGGCGCAATCGAGCTCAAGTGGGAGCTCGATGAAGATCTTGATCATTGTTTTGTGTCTTTTCTGGATGATCATTAGTGGTGCCCAGTTGGGACGATCGGGGATCAAGCATTTTGGGCTTATCTTCCTTTTCTGTTGGTTTTGACCATAGTCGGTCTTTGAGTGTATTTGGATGATGTATGATTTATTTATGTATTGTGTGAAGTGGCGATTGTAAGCCAACTCTTTATCCCTTTCTTATTCGGTGCATGGGATTGTGTGAAGATTACCCCTCTTGCGACAAAACCACCATGCGGTTATGACTCTAAGTCGTGCCCCGACACGTGGGAGATATAGTTGCATTGTGGGTGTTACAGGTTGGTAATCAGAGCCATCCCCGACTTAGGAGCCCCCTGCTTGATCGCATCATTGACGTTGTTGAGTCTAGAACAAAAATGTTTAGAGTCTTAGGATTATATATATCGGAGAGTATGATTCTTTTTACTCTTCAGTCCCTTCATCGCTCTGGTGAGGCCTCCTAACGTAGAAGTTTTGACTTTCCTCTCCTCAAATTTCACGAAAAAAAATTAGGATCATGCGGGTATCTTGGAATCGTTCCGATATTCTTGTGACGAGAACATTGTTCTTGGTGCCTCCTGACATTTAGGGGTTGTGGCAGTGTCCCGGGGAGTTGAGCTCCGAGGTGTTATCGTCACAATTTTATCGTTGCAGTTCTGGAATACCTAAGTTCACCGACATCAAAAATCTCTTTTATGCAGTTGTTGGTGAGATAACCTCAATGCCACCTAGTACTAGGGCGGGAGTTCGGGAGTATTGCCATAACTCGTATAATGGATGCTTTTCGAAGGTTGAGGTACATGATTTCCGAAGGTTTCTTGGTTATGTGTTGAAGGATGGATACAGCTGGATGTAGGGATTGTTAGTTTGGGTGAGATATTATGCCTCCCCTGTATCCCCAACACCTAATTGCATAACCAGAAAGTTTCGGGAGTTTATAAGTTGGAATTCAAGTAGCTCCTAGAATATGTTTTCGACAAATGCGTGATATGGGTTTGGGTAAATCTCTATCATATGTTTGTTTCCGGCTTATTTTGCAAGCGAATCCTTTGTTTTTGTTTTGGTTTGTAGTATTCGAGTTGCTTCAATGTCAAATGTTGATTTCATGCCTTTTTCCTAAGCGGTGTTCTCATATTTCTATGGGAGTGGTAGGACTTTTCGATCATCGAGATGGTCATGCCAATTCTTTCCAATCGCGTGTTACTCTTCAAGTGGATCCGATCATTTTCAACATCCGCAAGATCAACTCAAAGTCTTCTCAACGTTATTTGTTTCATCCATCCCAAGTTGCATTTGTTTTCCCCGCCCTCCCACCCCTTTTCTTCAAGGACTCAGATTTCTTATTCTAGTATCCTTTTATTGATGGGAAGTCTCTCCATTCTTTTCTGTCAATGTTCTTACCCGGTGATTATCATGAAGATGGTCAGGAGCTTCAAGTTCGTCACTCTTCACTCATTTTCTTCTCCGGTGGATTAATTTCAAGCTTCAGTGTTGATCATATCTCTTCCTTTTGTTTCACATATTTTTCCCATGTGAATTTCTTATCCAAGGCTCTCTTATTTATTCACCTCTCTCTATTCATATCTGAAGTGCCGAAGATATCTCAGAAGATGTGTGTCTCCATTATCAATCCGTTCAAGCTATTTCGAGGTTGTTATCTCATTAAAGCCATTTAATTCAACCGGTGCAATCTCTTTTCGAGCGACCTTTTTAATGGTGTATCTTTTGAGTGGGCCCTAACCCACATGCCTTTTCCCAGGATCTTACCTGACACTTCTTTTTGGAGTTATTCTCAAATCTTCTAAAGTTTGACATAAGAATGAATTATAATCAGTCATATGTATTTCTCCAAGATCTTTCAAATTCTTTTCATCTTTGGCTCAACCTTTCCTCTTTTAATCCTTCCGGAGTGTCTCAACAATTCATGGTGGTGTTTCTCGTCGTCATTCTCGGATTTGAAGACCGAAGAAGATTTTTTTCTCTCAATCTTATCCGTTCTCTCAAAGATTCGTGATTCTAGCTTGATGCCATCCTCTCATCATTGTTTTCGATTGTGAGAATTCTTTTCACCCATCCGGAGCATTTCATGAGTTGTTTCCATTTCTTTCCTCCGAAGGCCATCTTTTCAAACATTACTCATTCTCAGCTTTCAGCTCTCGTTCTCCAAATCTTACCGGTGCATCATTCAAGTATTGTCTAATCAGCTCAGGATCTATTCGTTCACATGTATCTAAATCCCCTCAAGTATCCACTACTAGAATCAGGTGCTTTGCCATCTGCCAGCTCTTTGCCGTCAGCTAGCGGATGGCAAAGAAGCTCTTTGCCATTAGCTACCAAAAAGCAGACGGCAAAGAACTGGCTGATGGCAAAGACCTAATTTTCCATTAGCCAGTTCTTTGCCGTCGGCTAGCGGACGGCAAAGAGGGAGGGGGCCCCATTGATGAGCTGCTTAAAAAAACCTAATGGCCCCCCCTCTTTGCCATCCGCTAGCAGACGGCAAAGAGAAAATAAGCAGACGGCAAAGGGAGGCAGATGGCAAAGAGGGAGGGGCCCCACTAACGTTAACGGTCGCGCCCCACCCCGCCCCCCCCCCTCTCTCTCTTTCTCTTCTTCACACGC